>NW_024719514.1:0-17351 GCF_018991925.1 Homarus americanus
ACTACATCACACTTCACAATATTCACTACATCTTACTTCACAATCTTCACTACATCTCACTTCACAATCTTCACTACATCTCACTTCACAATCTTCACTACATCTCACTTCACAACCTTCACTACATCTCACTTCACAATCTTCACTACATCTCACTTCACAATCTTCACTACATCTCACTTCACAATCTTTACCACATCTTACTTCACAATCTTCACTACATCTCCCTTCACAATCTTCACTACATCTCACTTCACAATCTTTACCACATCTTACTTCACAATCTTCACTACATCTCACTTCACAATCTTTACCACATCTTAATTCACAATCTTCACTACATCTCCCTTCACAATCTTCACTACATCTCACTTCACAATCTTCACTACATCTCACTTTACAATTTTCACATCTCACTTCACAATTTTTACATCTCACTTCACAATCTTCACTACATCTCACTTCACAATCTTCACTACATCAACCTTCACAATCTTCACTACATCTCACTTCACAATCTTCACCACATCTCACTTCACAATCTTCACTACATCTCACTTCACAATCTTCACTACATCTCACTTCACAATCTTCACCACATCTCACTTCACAATCTTCACTACATCCCACTTCACAATCTTCACTACATCTCACTTCACAATCTTCACTATATCTCACTTCACAATCTTCACTACATCTCACTTCACAATCTTCACTATATCTCACTTCACAATCTTCACTCCATCTCACTTCACAATCTTCACGACATCTCACTTCATAATCTTCACTACATCTCACTTCACAATCTTCACTACATCTCACTTCACAATCTTCACTACATCTCACTTCACAATCTTCACTACATCTCACTTCACAATCTTCACTACATTTCACTTCACAATCTTCATTACATCTCACTTCACAATCTTCACTACATCTCACTTCACAATCTTCACTACATCCCACTTCACAATCTTCACTACATCTCACTTCACAATCTTCACTACATCCCACTTCACAAACTTCACTACATCTCACTTCACAATCTTCACTAGATCTCACTTCACAATCTTCACTACATCTCACTTCACAATCTTCACTACATCTCACTTCACAATCTTCACTACATCTCACTTCACAATCTTCACTACATCTCACTTCACAATCTTCCCTACATCTCACTTCACAATCATTACTACATCTCACTTCACAATCTTCACTACATCTCACTTCACAATCTTCACTACATCTCACTTCACAATCTTCACTACATCTCACTTCACAGTCTTCACCACATCTGACTTCACAATCTTCACTACATCTCACTTCACAATCTTCACTACATCTCACTTCACAATCTTCACTAACACCATCCTTCATCACTACATATAACATCCATCATCACTACTTATAACACCGTCCATCATCACTACATATAACACCAACCATCATCACTACATATAACATTATCCATCATCACTACATATAACTCCATCCATCATCACTACATATAACACCATCCATCATCACTACATATAAAACCAACCTATCATCACTACATATAACATCATCCATCATCACTACATATAACACCATCCATCATCACTACATATAGAACCATCTATCATCACTACATATAATATCATCCATCATCACTACATATAACACCATCCAACATCACTACATATAACACCACCCATCATCACTACATATAACATCATCCATCATCACTACATATAACTCTATCCATCATCACTACATATAACACCATCCAGCATCACTACATATAACACCAACCATCATCACTACATATAACATCATGCATCATCAATATATATATAACACCATCCATCATCACTACATATATTACCCTCTTATCATCACTACATATAACACCATCCATCATTACTACAATATAACGCCATCCTTCATCACTACATATAACACCATCCATCATCACTACATATTATAACACCATCCATCATCTTTACAAACACCATCCCTCTTTACTATAGTGATAAACATAGCTTCATTTTGTTGTCAATTTCTTTAAATTCCAACCTTATTAAACCGTAATTCTTTCTGCATGGTCAAATTTTGATTTGACCTCAGTGAGAGAGCTGTTAGTGTCAGTACATCACAATGGTGTTCCGACGCACTGTATCGAAGGTGACTAAGGTGGAGGTGAAGCCTTGCCAGGTGAAGGAGAAGGGCCCCCGATCTAACAAACTGCAGACCACAAAACACACTAAGACCCAAAACAACAAGACCCAAAACAACAAGAAGAAGAAGGAAACTACCACTTTCTGCCGTGTACAAAAGGACCAGTACCTGCCATGGGGAGACTACATCTTCACCGGGAAAAAGACACAAAAGAAGCGCTGAACCTACGCTTCTGATATTTAAAAATACTGTAATAAAAAACATATTAATTGATTTTGTTTGTATTATTTATGCTTTTATTATTTTCATCTGTAAACGTGCTGTTTTGGGAATATATTTTGAGTTACATAATATTTAGGTACAGCAGTTTATTTCACTGTATCTACTTGTTTACCATGTAACTGGACTTACAGTCTCCGATCGGGATCCTCAAAACAAATATTTGGCATCGAACTCCGTAAGTGAGCTCGTAATCTAGCCTGTAACTTACAGGACCTCAACACCATCAACCTGGATATAGTAGTCGCTATTTGCCGATTGCATGAAAAAAAAATAATAATATATGTTTTAATAATGCTTGTTAGACTTGTTTTATCATAGAATAAAGAAGAAAATGTTTTGTACATCAACATACTAAAATACAATATTAGTTTTTTTTTTTACGACAAGAAGAGGCTTGGGTGTTCTATTTCTCGCTGAATGGAAGAGATGCAGCTTTTGTCTTCTTACAACTTTTCAAGTAATTTGTACCAAAATAGAAGATTTTTATTGTCCACATTTAGGGTATATTTTTTTTATGACTGAATAAACTTGCAGATAGACCTTATTAATGTGGTATAGCTGTAAATATCCTTCAGTAATGAAATCCAAATATGAGGTCAAGTGAACATTTTTGCTTAGACTCCGCCTTTGTTAGGACCAAGTTATAACAAGTTATTCTGCCAAGTATCCAATAAGTACCCATGACTCAGAGTTAAATAATACCTAACCTAATCTAAGTTCATCAAACCTAATAAAAAAAAGTGGGGCAAAAAATAAGTGGTAAAGAAATTTTTTTCTCAGAAAAAGAATTATATTCAGAGGTTTTTTATCCGATACCTTCAGTCGTGATTATTTTGATGCAAAATTAGTAAAATGTATTTAACCCTAACACTACCTCACCTTACCTAATCTTACCTTACCTTATCTAACCTAACCTAATGTTACCTAACCTAACCAAGCCGCAACGCTCATGACACAATTGAGTTCTCTAGAAAGTTTTCATTTCATTTTCTTTTTTTAAAAATACATTTGCAGAGACAACAAACTTTTGATAATTATTTCTCCAACATATCTATAAATCTGTTGATGATATATAAATTTAGGATAGGTTAGGTTTGGTGTGATTAGGATAGGTTAGGCTAGTTTAGGATAGTCTAAGTTAGCTTAGGAAAGGCTAAGTTAGGTTACGATACACTAGGTTAGGTTTTAATCTGCATGATATTTTTACTGAACTTTTAAACGATGTTATAATCCTGGCAGCAGGGTATCGATCACGAAAATAACACTTTGGTAGTTATAACATTTGATAAAGTTTATTATTACTGTAACATGAAACAAATCACTATAGCTGTACTTATCAATCCAGTATTAAATCTGTATTATCTTTGACCATCGCTCATTGGCCAGCTTATCTCTGCACTGTTCTCTGATATAATAAAGTATTGGTGAATGGGAATATTAATCATTTGTGAGTCACTTACTATAAAGGAAACTGTAACGGATTCTATGGACAGTTGGGAATATTTTCACGGAATAAGTCGGAGTAACTCCCCTCTTGCCCAAAAGCGATCCAAGGAGTTAATTCACAGAGCGAAAATCTAGACGAGTCTTCCTTGTTTGTTTTAGGTCATAACAACGAAAAGTTTAATAATGTTTATTACAATGATTCAGGTTTTACTGTAATTCTTCTTTTTTATATTTTTAGTATTTTGTAGATTTTTTCACCCAGTTCATTTCTTGTTTAGATTCATTATTGCAATTATTTTTATTACAGAGTTGAATTAAAAGTTTATATCTAAGTATTTTACAGCTTCACAAATACTTTTATAAAATGTTGATACACACAGTGGACAGTTTTTAGTTCTTTCTTGTAATACCTCAGTATTACTCTGTTAAATTCTTACCATTTACACCTGACCATTTATTTATTTATTTTACAAATTGTTTAAAGAGAGAACATCACCAGCAGGATACAGATGATGAAGTAAATAGAAGTTTGTAACCTAACCCTACCCCCCACTGCTACCCCTCCCTCTTGTCCCACATTCTTACTCGTCACTCCTACCCCTTACTCCTACCCCTTACTCCCACCCCTTAATCCCACCCCTTATTCCCACCCCTTATTCCCACCCCTTGCTCCCACCCCTTCCTTCTACCCCTTACTTCTACCCCTTACTCCTACCCCTTACTTCTACCCCTTACTTCTACCCCTTACTCCTACCACTTACTCCTACCACTTACTCATACCCCTTACTCCCACCCCTTGCTTCCACCCCTTGCTTCCACCCTCTTACTCGTACCCCTTGCTCCCAACCCTTACTCCTACCCCTTACTGCCACCCCTTACTGCCACCCCTTACTCCCACCCCTTACTCCTACCCCTTACTCCGACCCCTTAATCCCACCCCTTAATCCCACCCTTACTTCCACGCCTTACTCCCACCCCTTACTCCCACCCCTTACTCCACCCCTTGCCCACCCTTACTCCCCACCCCTTACTCCACCCCTTACTCTCCCTTACTCCCACCCCTTACTCACACCCCTAACTCCCACCCTTACTCCCACGCCTTACTCCCATGCCTTACTCCCACCCCTTACTCCCACCACTTACTCCCACCCCCTTACTCCCACCCCTTACTCCTACCCCTTACTCCTACCCCTTACTCCCACCCCTTACTCCCACCCTTACTCCCACCCCTTACTCCCACCCATACTCCCACCCCTTACTCCCACGCCAACTTTCTCCTTCCTCCCACCCCTTACTCCCACCTCCCACCCCTTCTCCCTTACTCCCACCCCTTATCCCCGCCTTTCTCCCTTGCCTCCCACCCCTTACTCCCACCCTTACTCCCACCCCTTGCTCCACCCCTTACTCCCCACCCATTCTCCATCCTTACTCCCACCCATACTCCACCCCTTCCTCCTACCCCTTACTCCCACCCTTACTCCACCCTTACTCCCTTATACTCCCACCCTTACTCCCACCCTTACTCCCACCCCTTACTCCCACCCCTTACTCCCACGCCTTACTCCCACCCTTCACTCCTACCCTTCGCTTCTACCCCCACTGTTACCCCACACTACGCTGGTAATTGAAGACATCATACATTTGTTCACTTAGACACCACTTAATATTCAGGACCTAATGGCTATAATATCAGAGTCATTATTCTTAACTCAACTTTATATATATATCAATTGTCAAAAACCTTCACCACAAGAAAGAAAAGAACAGTCGGGTATGGCAGAAAATGTAATAAACGAACATGGAGTAAGACATCAAGCTCCATATTGTAAACAAGATCATCGTCATTGTTTTTTTATTGCGAGGAAAAATATTGTTCGCAATATAATTATAAAAACCTTCTGTAATTCATTCTCTTCATTACACTAAAAGGTAATGAAGTATATAAAGAAAATAGTTTATAAATTACTAAAATAAAAATACGTATAAAAAAGTAAAATAACATCTATTGATGGAATAGAAAAGAATTATATCGTAAGTGGGTAAAAGATTTCTTGGGTAGGTTTTAGAATACAATAACTGTTTTCTGCATTACACCGATGGTTCCAAGTCAGAAATTATCCTTAAGTTTTGTGAATCAGTATTTACAGTTTTTCTTAATGGGTGACTTAAGTTGCGGTCACACGATCCCTTTTATGAGCAATTAATTTGGAGCAAGAAATTACGAGTAATTTCTTCCAAATGTGGTCACACGAGTGGTTCTTGGTTCAGTTACTACAGCAAGAAAAAAAGTTAACGCTGCTGTGCGAGTAGAAGGGAGACGGAACATCACAACAACAATGCAGACGACGCAGCAGCTATCCTTGGTATTATTGTTATTATTAAAAAGAAATGAGAGAAAGCGAAGAAAAACTATTGGGGACTCGTAAGTGGCTGGCGAGGAGGAGGAACGAAAGTGTTTAATATAGACTGGTTCAACTATCGTAGTTACAGTAGGGAGTAGGGAGGGTTGTTAGTGTGTGGAGAATGACCGGCTGTATGGGCTTGTGTTTTGTAAACAAACACGCCAAAACACCACCCAAATAATAAACTCAATGTGTCGTAAAAAACTGTTTGTGCATTTTATACATAATGTTATTGATCTATGTTATATATAGCCTAGGTAAATACTCGATAAATAAGCTTCGTGTCATTAAATATAGTATTAACCGTGTTTTGACCCAATAATCTTGCTCGAAATAGTCAAGAAATTGACGATTACGATTGTCAATAAAAATGCTTCAAAAACTTGCTCGAATTTCTCGAAAATTGCTCGAAATAACTTTCCGGCAAGAAATTGCTAAAAAAAAATGCGCCCATGTGACCACTGCTTTAAGAATTGTATGTTATCCTCATGGCATTGGAAACACACACACACACACAGTCACACACTCACCATACACAATCACACACTCACACACACCATACATACACTCACCATACACACACACATACACACACCATACATACACACACACACACCATACATACACACACCATACACACACCATACACAAACACACACCATACACAAACACACACACACACACACACACCATGCACACACCATACAAACAAACAAACACACACCATATACACACACACACACACACACCATGCACACACACACCATGCACACTCACACACACACACACCATGCACACACACACACACACTAATTGTTTTAATTTAGTTCTTGGAACTTTTAAGTGGCAGCGCTTGATGTAAACACTTCTTGGCATTTTCTGTTTATCTAGTAGCAGGTATACACACAGATGTAATATGAGAAAATAAATTATGAATTCTGTCCAGGGAAGTGTTGTGAATATGACCTTGAGATAACACTTGTGTTAAGTGTGAATTTCCCTGTCTAGTGATATGTCCAACTACTACTCTGGGCCGCGGACAGTGGTAGTGATTACAGATTGCTAACGAGGGGGCTAGTTTATTGGGCACCCCCTTACATCCTGTGCAAGGTGAAGCGCAGAAGCGTTTACAGTGCCCAACTGGGAAGCATGCGGAGTTCATGCTTGCCTTTATGACTCATGCATTAAGGGCGTAAAAGGCCTGAAGGGTCATGGGTTTTGTCAGCAAGTTACATAAAGTGACAATGATGAGTGTGTGGGGGGAAAATTCCCGGTACAATTTATCTGTTTATGGCAAAGTGTGGCAGGTCCCTATTAATGTGAGCGGTGTTTACTGAATCAGCTGACCCTGGCTCAACCTTTTGAGAGACGCAAGCCAAGTGATCTAAGAGTCGTGAATAACATGGTGAATTACTTGGTGTTATTCATTTGGGTGAATATTTGTATAAATCAAAGGTGCTGTCACACACACACACACACACACACACACACACACCACACGTGGCACACCACCAACACAGTTTCTGAGAAGGAGTTTGAGATTGTATTTAACGAAGTCTTAACTGGGAAAATGTTGTATGGCTTTTGTTATGGGGTAAGTTCTGGCGTGAACATTAAGACTATTTTCATAATTTTTTGTAACTAATATTTTTATCTGCCTGGTACAATTATTTATTAATTTGTATTGTAAGTTATGTCTTGATAGTCGATGTAATGTAACAATTTATTTTTGTGTTAATGTTCATATAGATTGGTTCAGTGTTGCGGCTCTGACTCGTCAACGATGTTAATAAGCTCTTGAGTACATACTGCTGGTGAAACTATGTTATATTAACAACACGACAGACAAGTACTATAATACCTTAACATTTAACAATAATTCAGCCTTAATTTAATTTTTTCACCAACTTAAGACACATAACCCAGAGGGAAGTAAGACGGGCAACATAACGCGGGATATCGTGGCTTCACTAAGTGCAAATTATGGAACTTGAGGTAACACATTATGGGAAAATGCGAGCCCTGCTAAGTGGTTCTCCTCAACATGGACGCAAACATCAGATGGACAAAGAAACAGAAGAACCCGGATATACATTCATTTATTCTACAAAAAAGTTACGTAAACGAGCGTTAAATACGTTTAAGTAATCACAGTTTACGAAGCTGAAGTCGAGATATTAGAAGATGAAGAAGACTTTAGCATATCAGTATACCCCACGACCGGCGCCAGGATGTTAAGTGTGCCATCAGCGCACCCAACCTTCATAGCGAGCGGACGTGCCACGCGTCGCTCCCTGCTCAGTTCAAATCGCTGACCGTTACGACTGTCTGCCTTGTTTTTCGCGTTGGGTCCGTTCTGACTGCTTTATCATGTAGTTGTACATGGATATCATTATTCTTGTACACTGCTCTTCTTCCCTATCCTATCCTTTCGCCTAGAGTCCCTGCTGTTTGGTAACGACGCGAACCCTGCGGGCAGAGCCACAAGGGGGGCCCTCAGAGGGCTGCTGAGTCGAGACAGTAAGGGTGGCAACATTTTCTGTTAGGGATTCGACAGTGCTTCATAACCTGTCACTGCTAGGTGTTAGGGCTTGGCTAGGCCCCCGCCAGGGGATTGTCTGTTCACCCAACCCCTAGACCCGTCTTTACTCGCCCAGCAAGCGGACAGAAGGAGCGGCATCCATGGGGTTTAGCTGAGGTGGACAGATTAGGTAGAATTTTCATTCATTCATTCATGTATGTTACTGACCATGGCCAAAGTGAGAGTGAAGATCTCCGGAACCCCGACCCAGGGGTCTCGAATAGGGCTAAAAAGGCTTTTGAGTGACCTAAGGGTGAGAATAAATAGACTTGTGGATCTGAGAGATGGTTACATCATCCTCACAGAAACAGATGAAGATGCTGATAAACTACTTAAGTCTAGTGCCATGGACAAAATGAAAATTAACGGTTACGAGGTCATTGTCCCACGGGAATACGGCGCCAAGCTCACCCTTGTATGTAAGAAGTTAGACAAAGATGTAGTGGAAAATAACGCAGAAGAAATAAGAGATGAAATACAAAAGCAAAACAATGTCAAGGTTGTGGAGGTGTATCCTATGTATGCCCATAATATAATCAAGGTTCGCTTTGCAGACACAACAGATGCAAAAAGAATGAAGGAGAAAGGGCTCTATGCATATGGCACTTCCATCTCATCCCACCAAATAGAATATGAAAAGTATACGCCCATCCAACAATGTATGAAGTGCTATAAATACAATGACCACATGACCAAGAACTGCCCCATGCAAGGGGTCATATGCTCTGAGTGTTCATCTGATCAGCACTTCTACAAAGACTGCCGTAGCACCATAAAAAAGTGTGTCGTCTGCGAGGGTGACCACAGGACCTTCTCTGCTACCTGCCTGGTCAGGAAACAGGTACTTCAAGAAACAGAGAAGAAACTGACCGAAATAACCAAACAAAAAGAAACCAGGGAAATTTCTAACACCATAGAAAGGACCACTCAGTCGACGATCATGGCTTACAGCCAAACCCTAAAAGACGCTCTAAAAGAAACTCAAGCAGACTCCCAAAAGCTCAACAATGTCAGCGAGACCATGGAATCCTGCAATCAGAGATAAGAACCACCAAGGACTCAATAAAACAGGCAGTTACTGAGTCACTGGGCGCCATGAGGGACGCAGTGGCCGAGAGCATCAGGAGCGTCTCCTCTCCACAGCTGGACGAGTCCAAAGCCACCACTATATACTTGTCTTACCTGCATGCCCATCACATGAACATGGTTCATCCAGGTTCATTCTCAAAACACCTCAACGAGACACTAACCAGGAACAACATTGCACCTGTTGAAATAAGCGACAAAGTCCCTTCAAAAGAAATCCTTAAGGCAGTAACCCACTCAACGACTTATCGACGACCTCAACCCACGCCAGAAATAGACCATGACCTCCTTGACTTAGGCAAAAGTCAGTATAACCGCAATCCCGACGTGGCCAGTCAGTCCCCCAGGGATCACAGCTCCAACGACACCGTAAATGCCCGCGATCCCATTACATGCACTCCCAGCGACGACAGTGACCATCGGACTGCAACCACAGTCAATGGTTGCGACCAGATGATGACGACTCACCCCACAGAGGAACAAGACCCTCGAGCTGCAGCGTCAGTTGATTACTACGACACGCAGGCCCAGGACCTGAACACCTTCCTGTACACGGGTGACGAGAGGTTCGAGGGCCCGCCATTGACTGACAAGCAGATGTCCGAAGGCTCTGCTAAGAAGTTCCGTCCCCCTAGAAATGGCAGAAGCCGAGCAAACACTCCAAGCGACGCCCCAAGCTACAGTCTCCGAAATGGCAGTCGTTAGCAGGATGAAAATTGTCCAACATAATGTCCTACACTGGTCCCTTAATAGACGTAATGAACTGTCTAACTTATACTATCAATTAGACCCAGACATCATTCTGTTAAACAGTACGGGCATAAAGGACGAAAGTAAGTTGAAATTTTTTGGCTACACTGTATACCAGAGGAACATGACGGGTGAGCTGAACGATGGTGTCGCTGTGGCCGTCAGGTCACGGCTGAGTCACAGAGTGTTGCCAGACTTCGAGGATTCAGTTCTGGGAGTGCAGGTGGAGACAACTAGGGGATCTGTTATCATATGCACAATGTACCTACCTCCCAGACGTCCTTACTTACCCGAACAAGACCTAAACCAGTTGCTACGCCACAGAAAACCAACATACATCATAGGGGACTTAAATGCGCGCCGCGCCATACTAGGACACGGTAATGAGAACAACGTCGGTGTGGCGCTGTATGACAACATCAGAAGGGGAAAACTGCAACACCTCGGGCCAGATTTCCCGACATTGATCAGACGTGCCAGTGCCACAACACCCGACATAATCCTCTCTTAAAAAAAAACTAATATTGTATTTTAGTATGTTGATGTACAAAACATTTTCTTCATTATTCTATGATAAAACAAGTCTAACAAGCATTATTAAAACATATATTATTAATTTTTTCTCATGCAATCCGGAAATAGCGACTACTATATCCAGGTTGATCGTGTTGAGGTCCTGTAAGTTACAGGCTAGATTACGAGCTCACTTATGGAGTTCGATGCCAAATATTTGTTTTGAGAATCCCGATCGGAGACTGTCAGTCCAGTTACTTGGTAAACAAGTAGATACAGTGAAATAAACTGCTGTACCTAAATATTATGTAACTCAAAATATATTCCCAAAACAGCACGTTTACAGATGAAAATAAAACAAAGCATAAATAATACAAACAAAATCAATTAATATGTTTTTTATTACAGTATTTTTAAATATCAGAAGCGTAGGTTCAGCGCTTCTTTTGTGTCTTTTTCCCGGTGAAGATGTAGTCTCCCCATGGCAGGTACTGGTCCTTTTGTACACGGCAGAAAGTGGTAGTTTCCTTCTTCTTCTTGTTGTTTGGGGTCTTGTTGTTTTGGGTCTTAGTGTGTTTTGTGGTCTGCAGTTTGTTAGATCGGGGGCCCTTCTCCTTCATCTGGCAAGGCTTCACCTCCACCTTAGTCACCTTCGATACAGTGCGTCGGAACACCATTGTGATGTACTGACACTAACAGCTCTCTCACTGAGGTCAAATCAAAATTTGACCATACAGAAAAAATTACTGTTTAATAAGGTTGGAATTTAAAGAAATTGACAACAAAATAAAGCTCTGTTTATCACTATAGTAAAGAGGGATGGTGTTTGTAAAGATGATGGATGGTGTTATAATATGTAGTGATGATGGATGGTGTTATATGTAGTGATGAAGGATGGCGTTATATTGTAGTAATGATGGATGGTGTTATATGTAGTGATGATAAGAGGGTAATATATGTAGTGATGATGGATGGTGTTATATATATATATTGATGATGCATGATGTTATATGTAGTGATGATGGTTGGTGTTATATGTAGTGATGCTGGATGGTGTCATATGTAGTGATGATGGATAGAGTTATATGTAGTGATGATGGATGATATTATATGTAGTGATGATGGGTGGTGTTATATGTAGTGATGTTGGATGGTGTTATATGTAGTGATGATGGATGATATTATATGTAGTGATGATAGGATGGTTCTATATGTAGTGATGATGGATGGTGTTATATGTAGTGATGATGGATGATGTTATATGTAGTGATGATAGGTTGATTTTATATGTAGTGATGATGGATGGTGTTATATGTAGTGATGATGGATGGAGTTATATGTAGTGATGATGGATGATGTTATATGTAGTGATGATGGTTGGTGTTATATGTAATGATGTCGGATGGTGTTATGTCGTGATGGATGGTTCTATATGTAGTGATGGTGGATGGTGTTATATGTAGTGATGACGGATCGTGTTATATGTAGTGATGATGGATAGTATTATATGTAGTGATGATGATGGATGGTGTTATAAGTAGTGATGATGGATGTTATATGTAGTGATGAAGGATGGTGTTAGTGAAGATTGTGAAGTGAGATGTAGTGAAGATTGTGAAGTGAGATGTAGTGAAGATTGTGAAGTCAGATGTGGTGAAGATTGGGAAGTGAGATGTAGTGAAGATTGTGAAGTGAGATGTAGTGAAGATTGTGAAGTGAGATGTAATGAAGATTGTGAAGTGAGATGTAGTGAAGATTGTGAAGTGAGATGTAGTGAAGATTGTGAAGTGAGATGTAGTGAAGATTGTGAAGTGAGATGTAGTGAAGATTGTGAAGTGAGAAGTAGTGAAGATTGTGAAGTGGGATGTAGTGAAGATTGTGAAGTGAGATGTAGTGAAGATTGTGAAGTGAGATGTAGTGAAGATTGTGAAGTGAGATGTAGTGAAGATTGTGAAGTGAGATGTAGTGAAGATTGTGAAGTGAGATGTGGTAAAGATTGTGAAGTGAGATGTGGTGAAGATTGTGAAGTGAGATGTGGTGAAGATTGTGAAGTGAGATGTGGTGAAGATTGTGAAGTGAGATATGGTGAAGATTGTGAAGTGAGATGTAGTGAAAGATTGTGAAGTGAGATGTAGTGAAGATTGTGAAGTGAGATGTATTGAAGATTGTGAAGTGAGATGTAGTGAAGATTGTGAAGTGAGATGTAGTGAAGTTTGTGAAGTGGGATGTAGTGAAGATTGTGAAGTGAGATGTAGTGAAGATTGTGAAGTGGGATGTAGTGAAGATTGTGAAGTGAGATGTAGTGAAGATTGTGAAGTGAGATGTAGTGAAGATTGTGAAGTGAGATGTAGTGAAGATTGTGAAGTGAGATGTAGTGAAGATTGTGAAGTGAGATGTAGTGAAGATTGTGAAGTGAGATGTAGTGAAGATTGTGAAGTGAGATGTAGTGAAGATTGTGAAGTGAGATGTAGTAAAGATTGTGAAGTGAGATGTGGTGAAGATTGTGAAGTGAGATTTGGTGAAGATTGTGAAGTGAGATGTGGTGAAGATTGTGAAGTGAGATATGGTGAAGATTGTGAAGTGAGATGTAGTGAAGATGTGAAGTGAGATGTAGTGAAGATTGTGAAGTGAGATGTTGTGAAGGTTGTGAAGTGAGATGTAGTGAAGATTGTGTAGTGAGATGTAGTGAAGATTGTGAAGTGAGATGTAGTGAAGATTGTGAAGTGAGATGTAGTGAAGATTGTGAAGTGAGATGTAGTGAAGATTGTGAAGTGAAATGTAGTGAAGATTGTGAGGTGAGATGTAGTAAAGATTGTGAGGTGAACATAAGAACATAAGAAAGTGGGATACTGCAGGAGGCCGACTAGCCCATACAGGGCAGATCCCTTTCACACCCATCCCAGCACTTCCATGTGCCTATCCAACTTCGTCTTGAAGCTCCCTAGCGTCCCCGATCCTACTATAGCACTCGGTAGCCTATTCCACATATCCACAACTCTATTACCAAACCAGTGCTTGCCTATATCCTTTCTGAATGGGAATTTATCTAATTTAAAGCCATTTGTTCTAGTTATTTCGTTATTACTTCAGGCTTCAGAACATCTTCCATTTTACCCATATTAATCCACTTACTTGTACACCTCTATCATATCTCCCTAACTCGCCTCTCTAATAGATATAAGCCTAAGCTTTTCAGTCTTTCTTCATATGGAAGGTTTTCTAATATTATGGATCATTTTGTCATTCTTCTTTGTACTCTCTCCAAAGAATCTATATCCATTCTATAATAAGGACACCAGAACTGAACCGCATAATCCATGTGTGGCCTCACTAATGCTAGGTAAAGTTTCAAGATAACGTCAGCAGTTCTGTTACACACAGACCTAGATATGAACCCAAGAATCCTGTTTGCCTTGTTGCGAACGCTAATACATTGTTTTCTAGGTTTCAAGTCGTTGCTAACAAATACACCTTGATTTTTTTCACAAACTGAGTTTTCTATTTCCGTGTTACCTAGTTTATACTTAACGTTTGTATTCGGCTTCCCTATCTGTAGTACCTTGCATTTATCACTATTAAAATTCATTTGCCAGTCTACTGACCACTCATGTAAGGTATCTAGATCTCTTTGAAGGTGTTCAAAGTCACTGTCTGAATTTATCACTCTCCCCATTTTGGTATCATCTGCAAATTTACTAATCCTACTAGTTATGCCTAAATCAAGATCATTAATGAATATAACAAACAGCAGAGGGCCTAATACAGATCCCTGGGGAACTCCGCTTTTGGCCGCACCCCAGTCTGACTTAAATCCATTTATGCTGACTCTTTGTTTCCTACCAGTTAACCATGACCTAATCCATTTTAATAATAATCCACCTATTCCATGTGCTTCTACCTTCCTTATCAATCTCTCATGAGGGACTCTATCGAATGCTTTACTGAAATCTAAGTAAATTATATCATATGACTTATCATTATCTACCGCTTCATATACTTCTGAGAAAAAGCTAAGCAAATTTGTGAGACAAGAGCGTCCTGGGTGAACCCGTGCTGAGAAGAATGAATTAAGTTGAATGTTTCAAAGGTGGCTTCACAGTTTTGTAGCAATAATTGACTCTAGCAACTTGCCTATGATTGGCGTGAGACTAATGGGAATGATAATTTGATGCTATTAATTTATCACCCTTTTGAAAATCGAACTACATTTGCAAGTTTCAAGCTTTTGGCACTAGGCCGATTCTAATGACTTATTAAATAAAACTGCTAATGGATTACTCAACTCATCTCTACATTCTTTTAATATTCTAGCATATACCTCGTCTGGACCAGGCGATTTATGAGAGCTTCAGTTTGTTAATTACTTTAAGCACATCGTTACTAGTAATATTTGATATTCATCAACATATTTTTTCTATACTGTCGTTATATACCTTATGAACTTCTGGAAACTGTGCTAGGTTTTCATTTGTGAATACGGAGCGAAAATGACTATTTAACGTACTACACATTTCTAACTCATCATCAGTCATTTCTCCTGTCGTAGTTTTAAGGGGACGTATTGTATCTCTAACCTTTGATTTATACAGTTGATAAAAACTTTGGGGGTATATTTCGATTCGTTTGCTACCTTGATTTCATAATTTCTCTTTGCTTTCCTAATTTCTGTTTATACCTGTCTTGTTAGGTTCTGATAGTAACCAAGTAAGTGATTTTTGCCTTTCTTAACTTTTCTATATACTCCTTTCTTTTTCCCTAGAAGATCTAAGAGTCTATTATTCATCCATTTTGGTTGGTTCCGTATCGATCTGAATTTTCTTTTAGGGATGTGTTTATTTTGGGCATTATTGATTGTCGCAATAAATTGTTCATAAGTAGCTGCTAAATTAAATTCGGGGTTATCCCGTCCTAAGTTGACAGTTTCCGGAGGTGTGGGGGGGATTAATCTTTTGACCATAGGGTCATCCCTTAGGTCTCTCCTTATGCTACCGTAATTAGCATTCCTAAAATCCGGGATCAAGGCCGAATTTTCCTTCTTCCTGCCATCCCATATTATGTTAAAATATATGGCTTTATGATCACTGTTTCCTAGTTCGTCTCCAATCCCAACATCTTTTACTAGATTTTCATTATTACTGAGAACTAAATCGAGGATATTATTTCCTCTAGTGGGCAAGTTTATAAATTTATATATAAAACTATCTTGTACTACTTCTATAAAATCTTCAGATTCATTATCGCTAAGTTGATTTTTCCAATCTATGCCTGAAAAGTTGAAATCGCCTAGAATACATACATTGTTTCTATCAGATGCCTTCTTTATTTCCTCCCATAGCAATTTACCATCGTTCCTACTCAAATTAAGTAGTCTATATATAACACCAATGACTACGGATTCACTGCCCTCACCAATCTCTACCCAAATACTTTCATTGTCGCTATTTGTTTTAATGTTTGATTTATTGCAGCCTTTTAATGACACCCTGATATACACTGCTACACCGCCACCTCTCCTTCCTACTCTGTCAAATTTAAATAAGTTATATCCTGGAATATGAAATTCTGCTAAAAAATGCTTGCTGTTTGAATTTATCCATGTTTCCGTTATTGCAATTATATCTATGTTCTCTTCACTAACAATGGCCCTGAGCTGGTCCATTTTGTTACACAGGCTTCTACTATTAGTATAATAAACACTCAATATATTTCTTCCGTTTCTATCTGTTTTACATTTATTACTTTGATGTTTGTTATTATGACTAACTATATTTTCAGCATTATCTACTTCTGTTTCACTACTTCCCAGGACCTGCTTGTTTTTTGACTCCCATTTTCCCCGACCCCTCTCTACTGGCGAAACCCCCCCTTCGGAGTGACAATTTCACGCTCCAGGGATGCAGACAACGTCTTTACCCCTCACGAGACACGTGTACTCCGTCGCGACAGTACAGGTAGTCGTTGCCATAAAATCGTTGCCCGTCATCAATGAATGCCCAACCATTGTTTGCACAATGTTTTTCCAGTCGGCAATTAATAGCAATTGCCCTGGACAGCCATTCACGACCAACCCCTCTTCTAGGCAAGACACCACATACTATCGGGACCCCTCCCTTATCTCTAATCTTCCC
>NW_024719515.1:0-9091 GCF_018991925.1 Homarus americanus
GACCAATAACGAGACCCAAACTAACGAGTTATACCAGCCCCCAAAACCCCAACAGACTCACGACCCTATCTACCCCAACGTAAGGAGGAGATCGTATTCAATAGAATGCATGATGAGAAAATCAACACCACAACCAATCATTTGCCTTTTTGAAAGGCACCCGGGGCAGGGAGCCCCTGCCGAGCAGAGTACTGGCTCTTTGGAGCCGGGAGACTGCTCATCTGATGAGGGGGATCCTTCCAAGGACCCTCTTTCCCCCCCATATACAAGAGGAAAGAAAAATAGAGCCCAAAACGCTGACCATATCAACTCTCAGATTTAAAATTCAGTATCATACAGTGGAATTGCAGAGGTGCTAGGAATAAAAACGCTCAATTTCATTTACTAATGTCATTATTCCGGCCGGACGTTTTTTGCCTACAAGAGACGCTACTTGCGGGTCACGACGACCCACCTGTATTCGACAACTACACGTCCTACAGGGGAGACAACCTAAGGGGGGTAGCCCTATACATTCGGAGTTCATTCGCCCAGCAAAGAGTCAGTCTGAACGTGAACCTGCAGGCTGTGGCGTGCAGAGTTAAGATTCGGACTGGCTTTGTTGCCATCTGTTCACTATACTGTCCTCCGGGCGGGCTCATCGACGATGGTGAGCTTGAGGAGCTATTTAACCAACTGCCAGGAAAGAAAATGATCCTCGGCGACCTCAATGCTCGCCATTTGCGGTGGGGCAGTGTCCGGAGTGATGGGAGGGGAGAGCAGGTGGCTGCAGCTATACTCAACTCCAACCTGTCTCTTCTGAATGACGGTAGTGCGACTCGAGTGGACGAACGATTTGGCACAGCGTCAGCTATAGATCTTTCTATAGTTGATGCTGCCTTGCTATTAGATTGTAAATTTTCTACATACGACGACTCTCTGGGTAGCGACCATTTTCCGATCTGCATTTCTTGTGAGTGTGGCGCCCCAACGGCTACTCCCGAGGTGCGCTACAACCTTAGGAAGGCAGACTGGAGGGCCTACTCAGGAGCCGTTCGTATAGACACCATTGGACAAGACATCAACACCAAAATTACACACATACAACAAGCTATAATACACGCAGCAGACTTAACAATTCCTAAGACTTCTGCAAAAACCTACAGGCCTGGAGTTCCATGGTGGACACCAGACTGCCGACGAGTGGTCTGTGAGCGAAATAGGCTATGTCGTTTATTCAATAGAATTCCATCACTTGTAAACTTAATTGAATATAAAAAAGCTAGAGCCAAGGCTAGGAGGGTTCTCAGGGAGTGTAAGAGAGAGTCTTGGCGGGCGTTCGTCTCCACTATTAACAAGGATACCCCTTCCTCTGAGGTATGGTCGGCTATAAACCGGGTCAGATCCAAAGGAGGAAGGAGGTTTATCCCACAGGTGAGTAGTGGAGGGCGGATTCTCGACGAACCCCAGGCCATTGCCAACACCCTAGGCCAGAAGTTTGCAGATGCCAGTAGCTCCACCAATCACGATCCACGCTTCGGCGTGTTCCGTGATCGTGCCGAGCTCTTGCATCTCGACTTCGAGAACGGGGACGAACAGGGCTACAATCGAGCATTTTCCACAGAGGAACTTTCCTTTGCTATTAAAAAGGGCAAGGGCTCTACTCCTGGACCTGACGGTATACGATACGAGATGATTAAGCACCTTGACCAGGGAAACCTGGACAAATTGCTAGAAGTGTACAATGAGATCTGGACGTCCAGAACGTTTCCAAACTCATGGCACTTTGCCCATGTCGTACCGATCCCGAAGAGGGACAAATGCTCGAACAACACCAACTCATTCCGTCCGATTTCGCTCACAAACTGTCTGTGTAAGGTCATGGAACGTATAATAAAGCGTAGACTAATGTATTTTTTGGAAAGTAACAACTTATTGAATGATCGACAGTGTGGTTTCCGCCAAGGTAGAAGCACACTAGATCATTTAATAAGTCTTGAAACTGACATCTCAAAAGCTCTTTGCAGTAAAGAAACATTAATTGCAGTATTCTTAGATATAGAAAAAGCTTTCGACATGACATGGCGGACTGGCCTCATGATGAAGCTCCACGCCTTGGGTCTGAGAGGTAATTTGCCAATTTTTATTAGAAATTTTTTGCAGGACAGGACTTTTTCCGTCAAATTAAAAGGTAACGTAAAATCAGACACATTTGTCTTTGAAAATGGAGTTCCACAAGGTAGCGTTTTGGGCCCAATTTTATTCCTTATAATGATTAATGATTTCCTATCACCAGCCCCCAGCTTAAGTGACCTCAAATTCTCCTTGTTTGCTGACGATTGCGCAATCTGGCGCTCCTCTCGAGCTGAGAGGCTATCTGCACAAAGGGTGCAAGCTGGCCTAAAAGCCGCGGAACAGTGGGCAATACAATGGGGATTTAGGTTTTCAGTTGAGAAGACAGTAGGAGTAGTCTTCACTAAGAAACGTAACATTAGTAATCCAGTATTAAAATTAAATGATACTCCTATTAAAATTCAGACTTCAGTAAAATTTCTTGGTGTTCATTTTGACCGGAAATTAACGTGGAAAAACCACATTAACGAACTTGAAAGTAAATGTCTTAAAGTCACAAACATCCTGAAAGTTTTATCAGGTACTACATGGGGAGCCGATAGGAAATCTTTATTAATGGTGTATAAGACCCTGATCAGATCAAAACTTGATTATGGATGCCAGTTGTATGCTTCGGCATGCAACACCACACTCGCAAAGCTAACCAGAATACAGAACCGATGCCTTCGTCTATGTCTGGGTGCCTACAGGTGTACACGTGTAGGTAAACTAGAGGTTGAGGCCCACTTCCCTCCACTTCACATCAGGAGGGACATGTTGACGCTAAGGTACGGGTTGAGTACGGCTAGGAAGCGCGGCACAGACCACCCAGGTTGGTGTGCTGTTGCTAAATTCCGTTTCCTGCAGCTGCGTAGGTCCCCGTCCTCGGTTGTCCGCCTCCAGACCTTGTGCCAGGGTGCTGGTATCCATTTCGAAGACGTTGATAGATACGTTCCACCGTTGTGTCCGCCATGGGAGAACCCCAACTTTCATGTGGAAACATCGTGGCTTCCGGGAGCGAAGAATGACTTTCATCCTGAGCTCCTGAGGCAACTTTTCTATCAATTTCTTGAAGGATTCAGCGCCTATACTCACGTGTACACCGACGGGTCCAAGACTGAAGACAACGTCGGAGCCGGTATCTGGAGCAGAGACGGGGAGTGGAGCTCCCGCCTGCCGCGGCATACAACCATATTCTCTGCAGAAATGTTCGCAATAAATAGAGCCATTGACATTGCAATAACAAGCAATGTCAATGATGTCGCTGTAATTTCAGATTCCATGTCAGCTCTTAAAGCAATTCAAGGTGGTGATACTACCAGCAATGAGATACAGGGCAACATTATTAATAAATTACATGAGTGTGCCAAGAATATTGTGCTGGTGTGGGTGCCTGGGCATTGTAACATTGGGGGCAATGAACAGGCAGACAGATTAGCAAGAGCGACTGTGGGTCTCGGGGAGACAACTAATGTACCCTGGGAGACTCAGTCGTGTCTCTCCTTGGGGAAGACATATACATTTGGAAAGTGGCAACTTGAATGGACTAGGTTGGATCTCCACAACACCTGGAAGCCTAATATAGGAAACTGGCCCTCAGCATATAGAAAGAATAGGAGGGAAGAGGTCGTTCTCGCCAGATTAAGGCTGAACTGTACCTATCTGACCCACCTAGGGGCCTATCTTGACAATTCCTTCCCACCTATCTGTGCCACTTGTAACCTAATTCTCTCCATCAGACATATTCTGACTGAGTGCAGCCAGTACGAACCAGAGCGCCGGCAGCTGGTGATCCTAGCTGCCGAGCAAGGCTTCGTGCTGACTGTACCCAACCTATTGCAAGATAATGTCACCATAAGTGACGCAGTAATAACCTTCCTCAAGGAGACCCATCTTATCGGCATGTTATGATTGACACACGCATGAACTCTTTTATATCTATTATATGTATGTAACCATGCCTTAAAAAATAAAAAAAATAAAAATAAAAAATAAAAATGAATAAAACAAAAATTAAAACATACAACATGAGAAACACATCACAAACCCTATCATTACATACAACACTCACATTTATCAAGCTAAACTGACACCCACCAACATATATTCAAACAAAAAGACACGGGCTACAAAAGACAAAATAAAAATAATAAAAAAAAAAAAATCACAGAGAAACTAGTCACCTGACAAGCCATTTCATCTGGTCTGTCACTAACTCACCATCATATCACTCATGCATACCATAATTCATCCCAAATAAAACAACAAGAAGAAAGAAGTAACCAAAATACCAAGAACAAGAAGAACACAAGAATAACAAGAAAAGAAGAAACAAGAACATCAGATTAGTTGTAGCAAGAAAGAAGACCTAGATTAGAAGAAGAAAGAAGACATCAGCTTCGGCCGAAATAGCCTAATGGCGAAGAGGCCAGTAATCCCCAACATCAGTCAGTCAGGGCCAGTTTTCAATTCTCTCGCTCCGCGCCACGAGTAACTGTGCCGCCATGCCTCCCAAAACTTCCGGAAAGGCTGCCAAGAAGGCTGGAAAGGCCCAGAAGGCCATTGCCAAGGGTGACAAGAAGAAGAAGCGCAGGAGGAAGGAAAGCTACAGCATCTACATCTACAAGGTACTGAAGCAAGTGCACCCCGACACAGGAGTCTCCTCCAAAGCTATGTCCATCATGAACTCTTTCGTGAACGACATCTTCGAGCGCATCGCTGCCGAGGCTTCCCGCCTGGCGCACTACAACAAACGCTCCACCATTACAAGTCGGGAAATCCAGACAGCTGTCCGACTCTTGCTGCCCGGTGAACTGGCCAAGCATGCCGTGTCTGAGGGCACCAAGGCTGTCACCAAGTACACCTCTTCCAAGTAAGAGGTTACTTGTGCACAACAAACACGCCATCCCACTACTACAACTTAATCGGCTCCATCGGAGCCACAGTTACATGTTAAAGAGACAGTTACCGACAGTGATATATTGAGAGGGAAATAAATAAAAAAAAAAAATTATAATAATCTGCATTCTCTATTGGCGTAGAAACAGGACTAAATCGAAACATAATAAATAAATAAATAAATTCTGCGTGGAGTACTTTTACACCCACTGCAAAGTGACATACATGGAGTGTGTTTGGGCTTCATTTCATGTTTGCAGCACGCCTATTTCATGTAAACAATTTATTTTATTTTATTGTATTTTATTGTATTTTCTTTTATTTTATTTATTTATTTACTTACTTATTCTTTATACATTTATTTGTTACTAGCTCTTGTTTGTTGCACCCACCCACCTCCCGAATTGATGACCTACTATACATTCGTGCCTGCACGAATGTTACCAACTTACCGTTAGGCGATTTGGGTAACCGAAATTAACGCTCTCCTACCACCAACCCTTTCGATTGTCATGAAAATTATCTTCAGAACAGTTCTTTGGCCCTGAGAAGGGCCGAGTTATAGATGTCTGGTAGGTTTTGTTGTGCTTTCTGTTTTTCCCCAAGGAAGAGGACTTAAGCACGCTCTCCGCGGATGCGCCGGGCCAGCTGGATGTCCTTGGGCATGATGGTAACGCGCTTGGCGTGAATGGCACACAGGTTGGTGTCCTCGAAAAGACCCACCAGGTAAGCCTCAGAGGCTTCCTGCAGAGCCATGACGGCAGACGACTGGAAGCGCAGGTCAGTCTTGAAATCCTGGGCGATCTCACGCACCAGGCGCTGGAAGGGCAGCTTCCTGATGAGTAGCTCTGTGCTCTTCTGGTAACGACGGATCTCACGAAGGGCGACGGTTCCGGGCCTGTAACGATGGGGCTTCTTGACACCACCGGTGGCTGGGGCGGACTTGCGAGCTGCCTTGGTGGCAAGCTGCTTCCGTGGAGCCTTGCCTCCAGTGGACTTGCGGGCAGTCTGTTTAGTACGGGCCATCTCGACGACGAAATAGTAAATACGGGCTGACCCTGGCAGGCCGAGCGAGATGCTCTCCAGACGACTCTCCTCAGTGGCCACCTCATTATTACGAAGTGCGCAATAAATCATCCGCCAGCCGCACCAGAGGAGGGACGGCCTTGGATGAACGATACTACGCTGCGTCCACAGCACGCCACCCTACTCACCAAACCGGCGGCTCAGGTGACATCAAGATCACCTTCGTCGAGAAGGGCATGCCCGTACAGCTCGCGGAGATCCCAGACATCAACGGCATTCCATTTAAAATGATTGCCTACATGTGGGACAACTTGAAGCTGGGAGTAATCTCCCACGCCGAAATTGCCCACATGGACCAAGCTGAGTTGAGTGAGCTTCTCAAGGGGCAACTTCAAGTTGTGAAGAAGCTGTCCGACACCACTGCCCTCATCGGACACCACTCCACTTTACCCAAGGAAGCTCAACTGGCGTGGGTAACTGTGCCAATCAAGCCCTACTGCAGACCGAAACGGTGTTACAAATGCCAACACCGCCAGACACACTGCAACGATATGGGCTACCTGCTCACGTAATAATGGCCCTGGGCTGCCATTACTAGCTGAAAAAAATAATTTTTTGCGACATTTATCCTCATACCGACCGGACTTACCCCAGATGGAATGCGGGTAATGAGCCCGTCTTGAAAAAACCAGGCTAAAGGCCCTCGCGCTGCCGCTCCAGAAAAAAAAACCAGCGATAAGCATGAAAAAACTCATAGAAACTGACCCACCACAGACCAAGAACACCATGTTACGTGGTGCGCAGTATGGTGTTTTTGACCATGGTCCTCTCCCTCTCTGAATTCTTCCACACCTATGAGGACTTAAAATACGAGGAAGACGAACAAGAAGACCCAAACACAAACGAATGGACAATTCAAGAGAGCAAGAAGAGAAGGAGAGAGAGAAGAAAATCGACATCAAGCTGAGAAGACCAAGACATCCCCTCCACACAAGAAACCAAAACACAATCAAGCCGACCAAGCACTGAACATCCATTGCCCAACCCAACACGCACCTGACGCCTGACCTGACGCTTGACCTGACGCTTGACCTGACGCTAGCCTGGCCTTGTCTTGTCGCCCCCCTGCCGCGTCCAGCCGGGTTGTTGCTGCTGCCCCCATCTTATAATCCCTCACGCAAGCGGTGTTTAGCCACTGCATCTGTTCTCTCCTCCTAAAATTCACTTCAATCCTCCCTTTATTCTTCTCCTGAACCTCCTTCCCCCCTGTCACTAGCATTTTTCGATTCGATTCGGCGAAGCCACACCAGGACCACCTGTAGTAGCAACCACAACAACATGACTGGACGAGGCAAAGGAGGCAAGGGACTTGGAAAGGGTGGCGCCAAGCGTCATCGTAAGGTGCTTCGTGACAACATCCAGGGTATCACCAAGCCCGCCATTCGTCATCTAGCTCGGCGTGGAGGTGTTAAACGTATATCCGGCCTCATCTACGAGGAGACCCGCGGCGTCCTCAAGGTGTTTCTGGAGAACGTCATCCGTGACGCCGTCACCTACACCGAGCACGCAAAAAGGAAGACCGTCACCGCCATGGATGTGGTGTATGCCCTAAAACGGCAGGGCCGCACCCCCTATGGTTTTGGTGGTTAATCAACCTGATGGACGGGCGCACACCACCACCACCACCACGACAAACAAATATACGGACCTAATTTTAGTTGGTTAGACACTGAGTAAATCGTTGAAAATATATCCAATAACATGATCCTCTCTAATTCTGGACTTGTGGTATGAGTATAGGTTGTGCGTGAACGTGTTGGAACCACTTCCTAATAATTGTCAGTCAGTCAACATTCACCTAACCTCCAGGTACCTCACCTAACTTCCTGTAGCGTCACCGAACCTCACGAAATGTAACCCAATGTAGTTTATAATCTATCCTAACATGACATAACATAACCACGCACTATATTACTTCGGTAAGAGTAATGAGTTTTAATACGCAAAGTTGCAGTTATCATTCATTCATACATACATACATACATACATACATACATAACATGCTAGTGGCAGGGGGGATTGAAGTGAATTTTAGGAGGATAGAATAGGTGCAGTGGCTAAGCAGCGCTTGCGTGAGGGACTTTAAGCAGCAACTCGCCTGGATGCGGCAGGATAGAGTCAGGTCAAGCGTCCGGTGCATGTTGGGTTCCGCCATGGTTTCTCAGTGTTTGGTCGGCTTGATTGTGTGTGTGTTGTTTTCTTGTTTGGAGGAAATGTCTTGGTATTCTTCTTCTTAGCTTGAAGTTGATTTTCTTCTAACTCTTCTCCTCTTGTTGTTCTTCTTCCTCGTGTCTGCTATCATTCTGTAAAGACTCTATATATGTATGTAGGTATGAGTGAGTAACAGTTGCCGGTTACAGTGATACTTCATATTCGCTGGTGTTGTACTGTATGGCTTCGGTATTTCTTAATATACAAACGGCACCGTTAGGGGATTGAGGTATTTAAAAACCAGCCTACATTACTTATATATAGACATAAATAATGTGGCTTGGACAATAATGACGACTACTCTCTCCTACCTTCCCCAAACAAGGGCTTTTCGAAAGTATACATTGGACACAAATGACTTAGTACATCATACATTGGTGGTTTAACAAAAGCCCTCATTAGAGAAAGGTGAAGGAGCACACAGTGAACATACAGATTAATGTTTGCACGCGTAGATCATGTAAGGTGAGATGTTAAACACCAGACACGTAGTGTAGTAACTCCCTCACAGATGGCGGTATGAGGGGCCTGATGATGTAGCAGTTACCTCACAGATGGTGTTATGAGGAACTTCACATGATGATGCTGTAGCAAAACATTCACTACGTGGTGTCGTAGCATCTTGGGGACACCACGTGGTCGACATGACTCACTCATTCAAGTGGGTGAGGTGTGGTCCCAGGCCTCTCTATCGTGGAGTCTCAGGGGAAGTATAACTGGGTACCTGGGACCTCACTGTGTGAAGGTGGTTAGCTAGCTTGGGTAAGACTCAACTGCCGAGTTGCTTTTCACTGAGTTAAGCACT
>NW_024719516.1:0-12315 GCF_018991925.1 Homarus americanus
CATACAAAAAGTTCACGCAGGTGTTGATGGGGTTCACTGCTCACCTTCAGCCCCTACCACTACCCTTACCCCATCCAGACCCCTACCCCTTCTCCAGACCCTCAACACCTTCTCCAGACCCCTACCACCTTCACTAGACCCCCACCACCATCTCCAGACCCCTACCCACCTCTCCAGACCCTCACCCCCTGTCTAGACCCCCACCACCTTCTCCAGACCCCTACCCCCTGTCTAGACCCCTACCACCATCTCCAGACCCCTACCACCATCTCCAGTCCCCTCTATCCCCTTCTAGTGATTGTGTTAAGGTCATAACTCCTTGGATATACAGTGATTGTAATGAGAATCTGACCGGGATTAATAATGTAAATACAACCGTGAAAGGCATAGTAGGTTTTAGTCCATTGAAGTCATAGTTTCTACGATTATATTTTAAAACCCTCCTAATTATAATAACTTTTAAGAGAGTATTATCACGTGAAGGAACATCATATATTGTAATAGTGGTAATAATTTTTTGTCGTTACGGGTCAATGTGAGTCTGATCTAAGCTGCTACTGGGTATCTCATACAACACCACGTAGTTAAGTAGGAGCTAATAATTATGTGGCTTTGCTCTATATTCCTCCTATTCTTCATATGGCTATCAACTGGCATTAAAATCCCGAAGGAAAAAAACTATTATTTTTTTTCTTATATTTTTATCTTCAGCCAAATGTCTCTGTTTTACACCATCTCCTGGACTCTTTGATCTCCTGGGTGGAGGCGGAGGCCAGGTCAAGGTGTGTGTGACCTGGAGGGTGAGGTGTGGGCAATCCTTCACACCTTGAGCTGACGGACGGGGGAGCTGTTGGCTTGTTTACGGACCTCGCCTTATTATCCTGCCGCTAATTCATTCCAATCAATATGCGTGTAAGATAATTGAGTTTTGATTTGTTAATGAGTTTTGCTGGTTAGTCCGGGACGTGTTTATGTTAAATATTCCCTCCCTCCCCAACCTTCCTTCCCTCTCCCCTCTTCCCCCCTCCCCAACCTTCCTTCCCTCTCCCCTCTTCCCCCTCCCCGTCTCCCCCTCTTTCTTTTTTCTCTGTCTTATTATTTCTCTTTCTCTTTTCTTTATCTTGTTCATTGTCTGTCTGTCTCTCTGACGTTGTTTCTCTCTCCTTGTCAACCACATCCTTCACCTTTCTCTTTCTCTCCTTCTTGCCCTTCCTCTCCCTTATCTAGTTTCATCACTCCCCCTCCCACCTTACCCACATCCTTCCTCCTTGTACGTTCACTAGGTTACGCCCTTCCCACTGCTAACTGTGTAGTACTGTAGTATGATGTTGAGAGGAGAGGGGATGGAGGTATCCCTTTTCGCCTTTTTTATTTACTTAATCTTTATCCCTTTTGTCTCTCTCTTCCCTAACCTTTATCCAGCCCTATCGTTCTTTCTTCTTTATCCATATTCCTTCTTTATCTTTAATATTCATCTCGTTATGCTTACTTGTCTCTCAGCGTCTTGAAACTCGTGTGTGTGTGTGTGTGTGTGTGTGTGTGTGTTTGTAAAGGTGTTAGGAAAAGGTTATTGGTTTTGCTATGCTCGCTCTCTCTCTCTCTCTCTCTCTCTGTTTATTATCAAGCCCCATCCCCACCCCTGACCTGACTGCTTCTCGGGAATATTGAAACATATACGCTATGTTTTTTGAGAGGCAATAGATACAGGTTGTTCATCCTGCCAATATTTGTTTATTTTTCTCTCTCTCTCTCCCTATCTCCCTACCTCTCCCCCTCTTTCTCTCCCCTTCCTCCCTCTCTCTCCCTACGTCTGTCCCCCTCCCACGCCCCCCCCCCGTTTGTGAGTGAGGAGTGAGGGAGCAATGCATCAAGAGTTTCACCACTCTTCATAATATGGTTCAGCATATTTGGATAAAACGTATCAGGGAGGGAAAGCCAATCAACGAACGAGATGATTAGAAGGAAGGTTTTTATTGGTTAAAAAAATTATTTTCTTCGACCTCTCGCAGTACAACATGGATGCTTATCTATATGTTAATGCGTCGAGAAATTAAAAAATGGAATGATTTATCTTACTTATATATGTGTGCGTGTGTAGACATAACGCACGCACGCACACAAAGCAATTACATATACAGACACGCACTCACGCAAGCACAGAGACAATCACGGACACAGACGAACACAAACAAGTGGTGATGTAAAAAAATAAACGAAAAGAGAACCAGATAAGAGAGACAGAGACGTATAGACAGACAGACGATGACAGGAAGGGGAGACAGAAAGACCAAGAATAAAAACAGGAAACCCAAAGACAGTGAACAAATGAGAGAGAGAGAGAGAGAGAGAGAGAGAGAGAGAGAGAGAGAGAGAGAGAGAGAGATGAATAAATAGATAGACAAAGACAGACAGAGAAATATATTGAGAGAGAGAGAGAGAGAAAGCTAACGAAGAACGGCAGTAATTACCCAGATATCAATCGACTGTTCTCAAGACGTTTGTGTGTGTGTGTGTGTGTGTGTGTGCCCGAGGTTATACACAGCCTGCAGGGAACAATAGTTAAGGGTGAAGGCGCTAATAACTGCCTTAAACACTCTTGTCATTACGGGTCTTATCTCTGAGGAGGAAGTTAAGAAACGAGGCAAAGATGAAGAAGACTGCCAAGAGATTAAGACGATGATAAAGATGATGTGGAAGGAGATAAAGAGAGAGATGAGTAAACAGGATAATAGTGGATTGATATATTGAGTTCTTGTTCTTGTTCTTGTTCTTCTTCTTCTTGTTCTTGTTCTTGTTCTTCTTCTTCTTGTTCTTGTTCTTGTTCTTCTTCTTCTTGTTCTTGTTCTTGTTCTTCTTCTGTTGTTTATTGTTGGTATTGTTGTTTTATTGTTGTTGTTGTTTTTGAATAGTTGAAGCCAAAAACGATAAGTAATTAACTTGATTAATTTGGATGTAACTATGAAATTGTCTTAATTGATATTTAAGTACGCTTATTTACGTCTCCTGTCATTGATATAAGATATTTTAAATAATCACACTTAAGAAAGCCACTTAATCACACTTAAAGGCTTCATCAGTCCAAGTCGAGTTGTTTAGTAGTAATCGCACTTGGAATAATTTATCTTTTCATTCCAAGTGTCTTAAGTAATCGCACTTTAGGACATTATCCACAAAATCCACAGATCTTAAGTAATTGCACTTAACACTACATGTGGTCCAAGTGTTAAGTAATTGCACTTACGATCTCGACACTTTTAAATAATCCTCACTTAAGGGATAATTACACTTGAAAATCATTCTACTTAAGGTTTTAAGTCGTTAGGGATAAGGCACTCAAGTCATCATACTCAACACCTTAGTCATCGTTCTCAGTGTCTTAAGTCATCATACTCAACACCTTAGTCATCGTTCTCACTGTCTTAAGTCATCATACTCAACACCTTAGTCATCGTTCTCAGTGTCTTAAGTCATCATACTCAACACCTTAGTCATCGTTCTCAGTGTCTTAAGTCATCATACTCAACACCTTAGTCATCGTTCTCAGTGTCTTAAGTCATTATACTCAACACCTCAGTCATCGTTCTCACTGTCTTAACTCATCATACCCAACACCTTAGTCATCGTTCTCAGTGTCTTAAGTCATCATACCCAACACCTTAGTCATCGTTCTCAGTGTCTTAAGTCATCATACCCAACACCTCAGTCATCGTTCTCAGTGTCTTAAGTCATCATACCCAACACCTTAGTCATCGTTCTCAGTGTCTTAAGTCATCATACGCAACACCTTAGTCATCGTTCTCAGTGTCTTAAGTCATCATACGCAACACCTTAGTCATCGTTCTCAGTGTCTTAAGTCATCATACCCAACACCTCAGTCATCGCCCTCACTGTCTTAAGTCATCATACTCAACACCTTAGTCATCGTTCTCAGTGTCTTAAGTCATCATACCCAACACCTTAGTCATCGTTCTCAGTGTCTTAAGTCATCATACCCAACACCTTAGTCATCGTTCTCAGTGTCTTAAGTCATCATACGCAACACCTTAGTCATCGTTCTCAGTGTCTTAAGTCATCATACGCAACACCTCAGTCATCGTTCTCAGTGTCTTAAGTCATCATACCCAACACCTTAGTCATCGTTCTCAGTGTCTTAAGTCATCATACCCAACACCTTAGTCATCGTTTTCAGTGTCTTAAGTCATCATACCCAACACCTTAGTCATCGTTTTCAGTGTCTTAAGTCATCATACGCAACACCTTAGTCATCGTTCTCAGTGTCTTAAGTCATCATACGCAAACTCGTAATGGTAGTTTTTTCCCCGGTAATCTAACCTGAGCTCATTTCATATCATTACACTTAGGTTTAATGGGTCGCAATTCAAATTGTTGTTCTGGCTGTGGGTGGCAGTAAAAAACGTTTGAAAAACATTGTTCTAATATGTATGAGAATATATTCGTCGCTGTCACTAATATTTACGTGTATTTATCCACATATATTGTTATCACCCAGACGTACGTGATAGGTGGAGTGAAGGACAATGGTATATTATTATGTGGGGCTGGCAACAAGTCGGTCTAATGTGTATTGAGAGAAGAAGAGGCGATATTTGATGACAAGTGTCGTGAGTGTGTAGGGGGTGTGTGGGTAGTGTTATTGTGTGGGCAGTGTTGTGGGTGAAGAATTGATGTGAGGGAGTGTTGGTGTGCGGGAGGAAGGGTAAACGGTAAAAGGCATTACTTCACTGAGAGACTGGTGGTAACTTGGCATCAGTAGATAAGCATAAAATAATAAACATAAAATCCTTTAAACAAAGAAAACACAGATAAACACCGAAGATAAGAGAAGATAAGAAAAACAAAAGTAATAAGAGTAAAATATTCAAATTTGGGTAAGATAATAAGATAGTGACTGCTGGACAGGACCATAAGACATGGTACCTTGTGGGGGTCTAGTTAGGAGTTTATTTTTACAGCATAACATAGTGGTCCAGGTTCCAGGTCATAGTTATTTATTTTAGTTGAGTAAATTTTCTCGGGATATGAAGGATAAAAATGGTGTTTGTGTGTGTGTGTGTGTGTGTGTGTGTGTTATAATCTTAAAGCGTTCACGTATATGTAAAAGCTTGTAAACCCGGACCATTACGCTCACCATCACCATTAAAACTCACCATCACCTCTTCTCTTATATCTCACCATCATTCCTTTTAGCTATCTTTTTTATCATTACTTCTTCATTCATACTTCAGTGGTGCACCAGTAACCCTTCACCAGCATCGGTCCTCTAGTGAATAGTTCCTCTAGTCACCTCACCATCATTTCACCATAATATCACCATTCTCATCGTTACCTCACTGTGGCCTTCCCAAGAACTTCACCATCTCTTTTACTATCACCATCACCTCACCATTACTTCACCATAACACCAGGGTCCGTTGCTACCCACACGATGACGTCACCATCTGCAACGAGGACAATTTTTCTACTCCATGTCCGGTGCTTCTGGCTCGTGTGAGTAACCATAGTGTAGGTGTAGACAGCGGTGGTGAGAGAAAATAGTGTAGGCCTCTCCATTGTGGGTGAGAGACACTCATAATATTTAAAGTGTTTACCATGGAAGCTGTGACCCCCCCCCTAGTTCGCCAGGCCACCGCCAGGGGGACATTAATCAACTTTCCAGAAGTTGTATTTATGTTACATGTGGTATTTTTGCAGTTTTTCTTCAATAATTGATTTATTTTCGCAGTTCTTAACGTGATTTTAAACTCAAATAGCAGAGTTACCGTTTCGCTGTTGTTTATAACTGTTTGGTATTCTTTTGTATGTGTTTTGGTAAAGGTTCTTGCAAAATGTCTTCATGATTCACGACACTCATACACACGACAGTCAAACACGCACACACAAGTGTATCTTGAGTTAGTAGCCAAGATTGGCTGTAAAAGGGCCACACACAGCTTCAATACAATTGTAACTCTGTTATTTGAGTATAAATTCATACAAATCCTGAGAAAAACTACGAAAATATATGAATTATTAAAGAAAAACAACAAAACCACCTTCACAAAAGCCGACAGTAGACCCTGGCGGTGGCCTGACGAACTACGTCTAGCACCGCCGGGACCAGTTCGAGGCTGGGCCCAGCCAGTTGCTTTTTTTTTTAATGGGAATTAGCCCACCCGGGCACAGATCAAACGACCCACAACGGGGCCTGGGGGGGAGGGGGGGTGCGAAAAAGGAACAGAAATAAATTTAAAATATAGAAGAAAAAGGTTATACTGTGTTAATGTACACCAGGAGGAGGGTTTCTGTTTACTGGGGTTGGCGTCTCTTGGTGCCGCAGTAGGTGATTGGTGCTTTGGTAGAGTTAATTTGTCTAACTGTCTCTGTCCGTCTGTCTCTCAGTCTCTGTCTGTCTTTGTATCTCTGTTTGTCTGTCCGTCAGTCTGTCTCTCTGTCTGCCAGTCTATTTTTACAATGTCTGTCACTGTCTGTCTGTGTCTGTGTTTGTCTCGTTCTGTCTCAGCCTCTCTGTCTCAGCCTCTCTGTCTTTCCACTGTGTCGGTCACTGGCTGTCTGTTCTGTCTCTCTATCTGTCTGTCTGTTTTTTGTTGAAAGGAGTTGTTGAGTTAGGTTGTTTTTATTGAGAGGGTTGTCGCTGAGGTTGGGTATAGAGAATTGTAAGTATTTCTGTGCGGCTTTGTCTGGGGGGGGGGTGTTGCTGTGTTTGGAGGTTGGTTGGTATTTTATCTCATTGTATTTATTTATTATTTTATTTTATTTTTTATTTTTTTATTTATTAATTAATTTATTTATTTTTGTTTTGTTAATTATTTATTTATTTTTTGTTGGGGGGCGGGGGGTGGGGGGGCGGTGGTCGGGTATGTTGATTTATAGGATAGGATTCCTTAGGGAGGATTTGTAGACAGACAGACAAACAGAGACAGTTAGAAAAACAGACAGACGGACGGACACAGACAGACAGACATTAAACAGACAGACACACAGAAACAGACAGAAACCGTCAGACAAACGGACAAACACACCGAAAGACACAGACAGAAAAAGACATACAGACAGACAAACAGACGAGCGGAGACAGACAGACAGTCAGAGGCAGACAGGGAGAGACAGACAATCTTGGCTAATAACTCAAGATAAAGAAGGAATCGCCGTAAATAAGAAGGTCCGGCGCTCTTCTCAGGCTCGACCGCTGTCACCCAAACTGAAATAGACAACTGTCCCTTGACTCACCACGTAACCATAACGTATCTGATTGAGTTGTTAAGCAACAGGAACACTTTGGTAAAAGAAGAAATAATAACAACTTGTAGGAATCTCTGTCTGTCTGTTGGTCTGTGTCCGTTTCTTTCTGTCTGCCTGTCTGTCTGTTTGTCGCAGACACAAGCAGACAACTGACAGACAGACAGACGGAGAAATAGAGGGACAGACAGAAACAGAGACGGCGACATAGACTAACATATAGACGAAAGAGACAGACAGACAGAAAAACAGAGGCAGAAAATCAGAAAGACAGACAGATCGATATTGTGAGACAGACTGGCAGAAACAGTCAGACACAGAGACACAGATAGATGGGGGATGTGGGGATTCCACACCCTTCCCAGTCGGTGGGTCCTGATACCTTCCGTTGCCAACTACCGGATGGTGCCATTCTCCACCTCCCAGGATGGGTGTGGATGGGGGGATTCCACGCCCTTCCCAGTCGGTGGGTCCTGATACCTTCCGTTGCCAACTACCGGATGGTGCCATTCTCCACCTCCCAGGATGGGTGTGGATGGGGGATGGGGGGATTCCACACCCTTCCCAGTCGGTGGGTCCTGATACCTTACCGTACACCACCTACACCAACATACCCCATACTACAGTACCCACTACACCCCCACTACACCACCATACCCAACACTACACCACCCTACACACACACTTCCCAGTCGGTGGGTCCTGATACCTTACCGTACACCACCCTACACCACCATACCCCATACTACACCACCCACTACACCCTCACTGCACCACCATACCCCACTACACCACCCACTACACCACCCTACACACACACTTCCCAGTCGGTGGGTCCTGATACCTTACCGTACACCACCCTACACCACCATACCCCATACTACACGACCCACTACACCCTCACTACACCACCATACCCCACATTACACCACCCACTACACCACCCTACACACACACTTCCAAGTCGGTGGGTCCTGATACCTTACCGTACACCACCCTACACCACCATACCCCATGCTACACGACCCACTACACCCTCACTACACCACCATACCCCACACTACACCACCCACTACACCACCCTACACACACACTTCCCAGTCGGTGGGTCCTGATACCTTACCGTACACCACCCTACACCACCATACCCCATACTACACCACCATACCCCATACTACACCCTGGGAAGGATGTGGATTCCCTCTCCTCATCCCCCACTCCCCATCATCCCTCTCACCCCACCCACCCCTTCATCCTCTCACCCTTCCCAGTCGGTGGTTCTTGGTACCTCCCAGGATGGGTGAGAGGATGATGGGTGTGGGTGGGTGGTTATAGTCTGGATGTCCTACACCCCCAATACACCACCCTACACCACCCTACCCAACACTACCCTATTTTATGACGTATTATTTGTGCTGTCTCAATTCTGATGTTGTTGACAAATGACCAGGAATTACAGTAATTATAAATGTTCTAATTATTATTCTCAATTATATTAATCATTTAAGTTAAAAAAACACCAAAAGAATCGAACGACCCACCGCAACGCAACGAACCCAACGACCCACCGCAACGAACCCAACGACCCAACGCAACGCAACGAACCCAACGACCCAACGCAACGCAACGAACCCACCGCAACGAACCCAACGACCCAACGCAACGAACCCAACGACCCAACGCAACGAACCCAACGACCCACCGCAACGAACCCAACGCAACACCAGCGAACCCAACGACCCAACGCAACGCAACGAACCCACCGCAACGGGCTTAACGACCCAACGCAACGACCCACCGCAACACCAGCGACCGAACGACCCACTGCAACGCAACGAACCCAACGACCCACCGCAACGCAACGAACCCAACGAAACGAACCCAACGACCCAACGCAACGCAACGAACCCAACGACCCACCGCAACGCAACGAACCCAACGACCCACCGCAACGCAACGAACCCAACGACCCACCGCAACGCAACGAACAACGACCCAACGCAACGGGCAACGACCCACCGCAGCGCAACGGGCAACGACCCACCACCAACGCCAACGAATTGCTGACCCAACGCAACCCGGAGCAACGACCCGCAACAGACAACGACCCAACGCAACGAACCCAACGACCCACCGCAACGAACCCAACGACCCAACGCAACGAACCCAACGACCCAACGCAACGACCCACTACACTTTTTTTTCGTTTTTTTATTTTTTTATTTTTATTTTTTTTATTTATTTATTTTTTTTTATTTTTTTTTATTTTTTATTTTTTATTTTTTTTATATATATTTTTTATTTTTTTAGCACACCACCCACTACACCCACCCCTTCATCCTCTCACCCTTCCCAGTCAGTGGTTCTTGGTACCTTCTGTTGTTGGCTGACGGATGGTACCATTCCCCACCTCCCAGGATGGGTGAGAGGATGATGGGTGGGGGTTATAGACGGGATGTCCTACCCTACCTAACCTACACCTACCCGAGAGTTTAGTTAATAAGTGATGAACTGGCTTGGCCTTGCCTCGATCTAGGACTGGAGGAGCTAGATAGAGGTACTTACTTCGTCGTGTCACAGGCAGGGGAATTACTATCGACTTTTTGGAAGGTCTATTTATGTTACATTAGCTGTTTTTCCTGTTTTTCTTTAATAATTCATATATTTACGCAGTCAACCTCCAAAAGTAGACGTTTATTAACATAGAGATATAATGGGGCACTCCGTACAACATTCAAGCTATGTGGGCGTGTATGACTTGTCTTCTTGTGTACATGACTCTCGGGTGTGTGTGTGCGTGTATGACTGTCTTGTGCATATGACTGCCATGTATGTGTGTGTATGACTATCTTGTGTATATGACTGCCATGTATGTGTGTGTATGACTGTCTTGTGCATATGACTGCCATGTATGTGTGTGTATGACTATCTTGTGTATATGTCTGTTGGATTCTCAAGTCTTTGTCCACTAAATTCCCTCACCTAAACCTTCTCCATTACCACACCCCTCATCCCCCACCCTCCACCCTCACCCCGCCAACCCCCATCCCCCACCCTCACTCCCCCCACCCTTACCCCCAAATGGTGAATTCATCTACTGTAAGTCACTCTTTTAAATTGGGGCATTAAAAAAAAAAAGCGTCAAAACAACAGAGACTCGACCGGCTCACTACCTACCATGTTGATTGCCCGCACAAGATGGACGAACAGACAGAATCTCATAAAAATAAAGTTCTTTTTTTTCGCCCCCAGGCTCCGTTGTGGGTCGTTTGACCTGTGCCCGGGTTGGCTAATTCCCGTAAAAAAACCACACACAAGAGAGAGATAGAGGAGAACACAATATCAACTTAGTAAATCATCCTTCCATTTCATTTCCAGGAACAACTTCAGTTCTCCACGAGGTTCACATTACCCGTGGACAGCCATCGTTATTGGAACATGGGGAAATTTCGTCCGGCAACTATTTTGGAAACCAAAAGAAAGAAAATTGATTTGGATGGACATAAAATGTATAAATCTGCAAAGGAATAATATTTGTTATACGATATACTCCATACAGAACAGCACATGCAGAATTGTATTGTTCTTTTTAAAAGCGGTCCATGTTTGTGTACGAAAAATGCCGCCAGCCTCTACAGCGCCGTTTATATCCTCTAAATTCGCCTAACCATCATAAAAGGTAAGCCTTTAAGATAACTAATACAACTAATTTATGTGTAGAAATGTATTGAAATCAAATTGAACTAAAAAAAGTCGTAAATGGTCTATTTGAAGAGTGGTGAGAACAGCTTCCTCTGGGATGGTGAATGACGTCCTTTATCAGAATTAATATCGACCCAATTTTCGTAATGAGCGCAATTAATAACAGTCCATCACTACCAAAATAATTATTTCCTTAGTATAATTACTTATTAGCCGAGATTTCATATTTTAATAAGTCCAAATATGCCAGGTAACTAGTGCTAGGTACTTCCCAGGCATGTTTCATTTGTGCATCAGTTTAACCACAATTTGCTACTAATAAGATAAATTCAGTGACCTAAATTCATGTTTTATTTTTATATTCCCTTAGTGACTCGATGTATTACAAAAAAGAACTACTTTACGACTTGTTTGGGCCAACAGTTGGAGTGGTGATATTAATTAACTTTGCCATTCACACTGGTAGAATCAAATGTAGATATATTGGCTTTGTATGTCCATGATTTCAACAAAAATGAATAAGTCCTTCTAAAATAAATGGAATTGATGATATTATTATCTTTTTGGCCATCAAGCGAATTTAATGATTTTAAGTTGACCGATTTTTACCAGTTAAGTTAGGTTATGTTAGATTAGTTAAGTTGGGTTAGGTTAGGTTTGGTGACATTGAAATTATGTTTTTTCAAATGCCAAGTAGAGGTGGATGACCTAAACATTCATTTTACCAAATTGATTATGAGTAGATTAAACACATTAGTTGTGTTTTTTTACAAATTCAGACCCCATAAAGTTCTAATGACAATCACTTCATGATTGATGTTTCACCCTATACACTAAAGCTACTTTATATAAGAGGAAAAAATTAGCACCAAATTGTATTGTTTAATACCAAAAGAAGTCATTGATGATAAAATTTAATAACAATATTTGAGGTATTACGACCTGGTCGTCGGGACGGAACACCGTCGTAAGTCGAGGAGAGACCGTAATACATTTTCATCTTTAAACTCCTTGTATCTTACCTAACTCACCTTGATGCTCCACTCAGTTATAGCTAGATGTAATAATTGTAGAAAGTAATCACAGGTATGACTACCTTTACCGTGAATTGTTTTTATATTACATTTCTTGGATATTCAAAGATAATGAAATTATGAATATTCAATAAATGTGATATACGTACAACAGAAATATGTCAGACTTGACTAATTAACTGTGACCATAAATTAACCTAAGTGAATTTGTCCTTAATCCAACCTTTAAAATATGAAAGACAGTATACTTTATTTTATGATGGTTAAGTCAGTTTCCAGTTAGGTTAACTTAGGTAGGTTAGGTTAACATTTTTATATAGAT
>NW_024719517.1:0-32488 GCF_018991925.1 Homarus americanus
ACCCCTGACAATCCCAGGTACACCTCTGACACTTTCAGGCACACCTCTGACACTCCAGGCACACCCTCAAACACTCCCAGACACACCTCTGACACTTCCAGGTACACCTCTGACACTTTCAGGTGCCACCTCTGACACTCCCAAGCACAGGCCCCATGACACTACCAGGTACACCTCTGACACTCCCAGGTAACCCTCTGACACTCCCAGGCACACCTCTGGACACTCCCAGGCACACCTCCTCAATCACTCCCCAGATACACCCTCTGACACTTCCAGGCACACACCTCCCTGACACCTCTCTCAGGTACACCTCTGGACACTCTCAGGCACACCCCTGACACTCCCCAGGCACACCTCTGACACCCCTGGCACAAATCTGACACTCCTAGGCACACCCCTCATACACCCCAGGCACACTCCCCAGACACCCCAGGCACACCCCTGACACCCCAGGACACCTTTTTGACACTCCCAGGTACACCCTGACACTCCCCAGGCACACCTCTGACACTTCCTCAGGTACTCCTCTGATGCTCCCAGGAACTCCTCTGACACTTCCAGGCACACCCTCTGACACTCCCAGGTACACCTCAGACACTCCAGTTACACCTCAGACACTCGCAAGTGCACCCTGACACTCCCACGTACACCCCCCACACTCCCCAGTTACACCTCTAACACCCAGGTACACCACTGACAGCTCCCAGGTACACCGCTGTCCCTCCCAGGTACACCTCTGACACTTCCAGTCCTGACACTTCCAGGCACACCTCTGAAAACTCCCAGGTACAGGAATGACACTCCCAGGTACACCTCCGACACTCCCAGTTACACCCCTGACACCCCAGGCACATCTCTGGACACTCTCAGGTAAATCCCTCTGACAACTTGCGGTACACTCCTGATACTCCCAGGTACAACCTCTGACACTCCCCAGGCACACCCATGACTCTCTCTCAGGCACACCTCTGACACTCCCAGGCACACCTCTTGACTCTCCCACGCACACACATTTGACACCCCAGTTACACCTCCAACACTCCCAAAGTGCCACTCCCTGACACTCCCAATGTACACCCTGACACTCCCAGGTAACCTCTGACAATCCCCAGCACACCTCTGATTCCCAGGCACACCTCTGACACTCCCAGGCACATCCATGACACCTCAGGCACACCTCTGACACTCCCCAGGTACACCTCCGACACTCCCAGTTACACCCCCTGACACTTCCAGGCACCCCTGACACCCTGTGGCACACCCCTGACACTCCCTAGGCACACCGCTGACACTCCCAGGCACACCCCTGAGACCCAGGCACACCCTTGACACTCCCAGTTACACCTCCGACACTCCCAGTTACACCCCTGGACACTCCCAGGTACACCTCTGACACTCCCCCAGGTAAACCTCTGACAATCCTGTGCACACCCTCTGATACTCCCAGGCACACGTCTGACACCTAGGTACACCTCTGACACTCCCCAGGCACACCTGCTGTCACCCCAGGCACACCTCTGACACACTCAGGCACTCCTCTGATGCCCCAGCAGGTACTCCTCTTGACACTCCCCAGGCACACCTCTGACACTCCCCAGGTACACCGCAGACACTCCCCAAGCACACCCCTGACACTCCCCAGGCACACCTCCGACACTCCCAGTTACACCTCTGACACTCCCCAGGCACACCCCTCTGACACTCCCCAGGTACACCAGCTGTCACTCCCATGCACACCTCTGACACTTCCAGCCCTGACACTTCCAGGTACACTCTAACACTCCCAGGCACGGAATGACACTCCAGGCACACCACTGACATCTCCCCAGGCACACCCTCTGACACCCCAGGCACACCCATGACACCCCCAGGCACACCTCTGACACCCAGGCACACCTGACCTCTGAAGTCACACCCCTGACACTTCCAGGCACCCCTGACACTCCCAGGCACACCCCCCTGACACTCCCAGGTACACTGCTGATACCCCAGGCACACCTCTGACACTCCCAGGCACACCTTGTGACACTCCCAGTTACACCTGACACTCCCAGCCACACTCCCCTGACACTCCCAGGTACACCTCTGGAAACTCCCAGTAAACCTCTGACAATCCCAGGTACATCCCTCTGATAGTCTCCAGCCGTCCTGACACTTCCAGGTACACCTCTGAAACTCCCAGGTACAGGAATGACACCCCAGGCACACCTCCTGACACTCCCAGTTACACTCTGGACACTCCCAGGCACACCTCTGACACTCCCAGGCAAACCCTGACAATCCCAGGCACACCTCTGACACCCTCAGGTGGGCACACCCCTGACACTCCCAGGCACACCCCTCTGACACTCCCCAGGCACACCCTGACACTCCCCAGGCCACCGCTGTCACTCCCAGGCACACCTCTGACACACACACCAGGTACTCCTCTGATGCTCCCCAGGTACTCCCTCTGACACCCCAGGCACACCTCTGACACTCCCAGGCACACACCTCCGACACTCCCAGTTACACCTCCTGACACTCCCAGGCACACCTCTGACACTCCCAGGCACACCGCTGTCACCCCAGGCATGGGCTCCTCTGACACTTCCAGCCCTGACACTTCCAGGCACACCTCTAACACTCCCAGGTACATGAATGACACCCCCAGGCACACCACTGACATCTCCCAGGCACACCCTGACACCCCAGGCACACCCTCTGACATTCCAAGGCACACCTCCGACATCTCTCAGGCACACCCCAAACACTCCCAGTTACACCCCTGACACTTTCCAGGTACACCCCTGACACTCCCCAGGCACACCAGTGACACTCCCAGGTACACCTCTGACACTCCCAGGCACACTTTTTGACACTCCCCAGTTACACTCCTCCGGACACTCCCAGTTACACCCCTGACACTTCCAGGCACACCTCACACCCCAGGTAAACCTCTGACAAAACCAGGTACACTCCCTGACACTTTCAGGCACACACTGACACCCCAGGCACACCTCAAACACTCCCAGATACACTCTGACACTCTGCAGGTACACCCTGACACTTTCAGGTACACCTCTGACACCCCAGGCACACCCATGACACTACCAGAACACCTCTTGAAACTCCTGCAGTGTTCTGACACTCCCAGGCACACCTCTGACACTCCCCAGGCATTAATTCCAAACACCTCCCCAGATACACCTCTGACACTCTCCAGGTACACCTCTCTGACACTTTCAGGTACACCTCTGACACTCCCAGGCACACTGACACTCCCCTGGCACACATCTGACACCCCAGGCACACCTCACACACCCCCCAGGCACACCTCAGACACTCCCCAGGCACACCCTGACACCCCATAGGGACACCTTTGACACTCCCAGGCACACCCCTGACACTCCCAGGCACACCTCTGACACTCCCAGGCACTCCCTGATGCTCCAGGAACCTCCTCTGGCCACCAGGTACACCCTCTGACACCCCAGGCATGCCCCAGACACCCCAGTCACACCAGACACTCCCAAGTGCACTCTGACACTCCCCACGTACACCCCTGACACTCCCAGTTACACCTCTGAACCCCACCACTGACACTCCTGGTGCAAGCACTGCCTCCCACCCCAGGCACACCTCTGACACTTCCAGTCCGGTACACTCTGACACTCCCAGGTACAGAATGACACTCCCAGGTACACATCCGACACCCCAGTTACACCCTGACACCCCAGGCACACCTCTGACACCCCAGGCAAACCTCTGACAACCCCAGGCACACCTCCACACCCGGCACACCCCGACACCCCAGGCACACCCAGACACCCTCAGGCACACCTCTGACATCTCAGTACACCTGACACCCCAGTTACACCCCTGACACTCCAGGTACCCCCCTGACACCCCCAGGCACACCGACACCCCAGGCACACTGGACACTCCCAGGTACACCTCTGACACTCCCAGGTACACTTTTGACACTCCCAGTTACACCTCCGACACTCCCAGTTACACCCCTGACACCCAGGCACACTGACACTCCCAGGTAAACCCCTGACAACCCAGGTACACCCCTGATAATCCCCAGGCACCCCTGACACTCAGGTACACCCATGACACTCCCAGGTACACTCTGACACTCCCAGGCACACCTCTGACACCCCAGGCACACCTCTGACACTCCCCAAGCACACCTCAGACACCCCAGGCACACCTCTGACACCCCAGGTACACCAATGACACCCCAGGCACACCACTGACACCAGCACCCCCTGACACCCCAGGCACACCTCTCATGCCCCAGGTACTCCTCTGACACTCCCAGGTACATGAATGACACCCCAGGCACACCACATACACCCCTGGCACACCCCTGACACTCCCAGGCACACCTCTGACACCCCAGTTACACCCCTGACACCCCAGGTACACTCTGACACCCCAGGCACACCTGCTGTCACTCCCAGGCACACCTCTGACACTTCCAGCCCTGACACTTCCAGGCACACTCCCCACACTCCCCAGGTACATGAATGACACCCCAGGCCACCATTGACATCTCCCAGGCACAGGTACACCTCTGACACTCCAGGCACACCCATGACACTCCCAGCACACTCCTCGACACTGGTACACCTCTGACACTCAGGCACACCTCTGACACTCCCAGGTAAACCTTGACAATCCCAGGTACACCTTGACACTTTCAGGCACACCTCTGACACTCCCAGGTACACATCAAACACTCCCAGATACACCCCTGACACCCAGGCACACCTCTGACACTCTTCAGGTACACCTCTGACACCCCAGGCACACCCAGACACTACCAGGCACACCTCTGACACTCCCAGGTACACCTCTGACACCGGTACACCCTGACACTCCCCAGGCACACCTCCAAACACCCCAGATACACCTCTGACACTTCCAAGGCACACCTCTGACACTCTCAGGCACACCTCTGACACCTCAGGCACACCTCTGACACCCCTGCACACATCTGACACTGCACACTACACTCGGGCACACCCCAGACGCTCCCCAGGCACCCTCTGACACTCCCAGGACACCTTGACACTCCCAGGCACACCCCTGACACTCCCAGGCACACCTCTGACACTCCCCAGGCACCTCTGATGCCTCCCAGGAACCCTCTGACACTTCCAGGCACACCTCTGACACTCCCCAGGCACACACCTCAGACACTCCCAGTTACACCTCAGACACTCCGCAAGCACCTCTGACACTCCCACACACCCTGACACTAGTGCTACACCCTCTGACACTCCCAGGCACACCACTGACACTCCAGGCACACCGCTGTCACTCCCCAGGCACACCTCTGACACTTCCAGTCCTGACACTTCCAGGCACACCTCTGACACTCCCAGGTACAGGAACGACACTCCCAGTTACACCTGACACTCCCCAGTTACACCCCTGACACTTCCAGGTACACCTCTGACACTCCCAGGTAAACCCTGAGAATCCCAGGCACACCTCTGACACTTCCAGGCACACCTCCCTGACACCCCAGGTAAACCTCTGACAATCCCAGGTACACCCCTCTGACAACTCCCAGGCACACCCTGACACTCGGCACACCCATGACACCTCCCAGGCACACCTCTGACATTCCAGGCACACCTCGACACCCCAGTCACACCCTCTGACATCTCAGGCACCCCTGACACTCCCAGGCACACCCTGACACACTCCCAGGCACACCGCTGACACCCCAGGCACAACTCTGACACTTCCAAGCTACATCTTGACACCCCAGTTACACCTGACACCCCAGCCACACCCCTGACACTCCCAGGCACACCTCTGACACTCCCAGGTAAACCCTGACAATCCCAGGTACACCTCTGATACTCCCAGGTACACCTCTGACACTCCCCAGGTACACCCATGACACTCCAGGCACACCTCTGACACTCCCCAGGCACACCTCTGACACCCAGGCACACCTCTGACACTCCCCAAGCACACCTCAGACACTCCCCAGGCACACCTCTGACACTCCCAGGTACACCAATGACACCCAGGCACACCACTGACACCCAGGCACACCTCTGACACCCAGGCACATCCCCATGCCTAGGTACCCTCTGACACTTGCCATGAATGACACTACAGGCCACCACATAACACTTGCACACTGACACTCAGGCACACCCTGACACTCCAGTTACACCCCCTGACACTCCCAGGCACACCTCTGACACTCCCAGGCACACCGCTGTCACTCCCAGGCACACCTCTGACACTTCCAGCCCTGACACTTCCAGGCACACCTCTAACACTCCCAGGCACATGAATGACACTCACACACCTCCGACACTCCAGGCACACCTCAAACACTCTGCAGGCATACCTCTCTGACACTGCTGCACACCCCTGACAATCCTAGACACCCCACCTCCCCAGTGTGCCTCAGAGACTCCCAGCCACACCTCCGACACTCCCTGTTACACATCCGACACTCCCAGTTACACCCCTGACATTTCCAGGCACCCCTGACACTCCCCAGGCACACCCCCTGACACTCCCAGGCATGCAGGTGACACTCCCAGGTACACCTCTGACACTCCCCAGGCACACTTTGACACTCCAGTTACACTCCGACACTCCCAGGCACTCCCCTGACACTTGTACACCTCTGACACTCAGGAAACCTCTGACAACCCAGGCACACTCTGATACCCCCAGGCACCTCTGACACTCCCAGGCACACCATGACACTCCCAGGCACACCTCTGACACTCCCCAGGCACACCTCTGACACTCCCCAGGCACACCTCAAACACTCCCCAGATACACCTCAACACTCCAGGCACACCTCTGACACCCTCTAGGCACACCCCCACACTCCCCAGGCACACCTCTGACACTCCCCTGGCACACATCTGACACTCCCCAGGCACACCCCACACCCCAGGCACACCTCAGACACCCCAGGCACAAACTCTGACACTCCCCAGGCCGAATTCCTGACACTTCCAGGCACACCCCTGACACTCCCCAGGCACACCTCTGACACCCCCAGGCACTCCTCTGATGTCCAAGAACCTCTGACACCCCAGGTACACCCTGACACTCCCAGGCACACCTCAGACACTCCCCAGTTACACCTCAGACACTCCCCATGCACCTACACACTCCCCATGCACACCCTTGACACTCCCCAGTTACACCTCTCTGACACCCCAGGCACACCGCTGTCACTCCCTGGTGGGCCACCTCTGACACACCCAGATACTCCCTCTCTGACGCCCCAGGTACTGCTCTGACACACTCCCAGGCACACTCCCTGACATTCCAGGTGCGCCCCATGGCTCCCCCCAAGCACACCCCTGACACTGCACACCTCCTACACCCCCAGTTACACCTCTGACACTCCCAGGTACACCCCTGACACCCCAGGCACACCGCTGTCACTCCCCAGGTACACCTCCTGACGGGGCCTGAAGTCCTGACACCTCCAGGTACACCTCTGACACCTCCCAGGTACAGGAATGACACTCCCAGGTAGACCTCTGACACTCCCAGGCACACCCCTGACACTCCCAGGCACACCTCCGACACCCCAAAGCACCTCTGACACCCCAGGCACACCCTCTGACACCTGGCACACCAAGTCACCCCAGGTACACCTCTGACACTTCCAGTCCCCACACCAGGCACACCTCTGACACTCCCAGGCACAGAATGACAGAATTCCAGGCAGACCTCTGACACCCCAGGTACACTTCTGACACTCCCAGGCACACCTCTGACACTCCCAGGCATTTCACCCTGACAATCCCAGGTACACCTCTGATACCTCTTGTACACCTCTGACACTTGTACATGAATGACACTCCCAGGCACACCACTTACATCTCCTGTGCACACCTCTGACACTCCCAGGTTCACATCTGGCCATTCCCAGGGGCACACTCCCCGTGTCTACTCCCAGGCAAGCATGAATTGGGGCACCCCAGTATACCACTGACATCTCCCAGTTACACTCCTGACACTCCCCAGGTACACCTCTGACACTTCTGACACTCCCCAGGCACACCTCTGACACTCCAGGCACACCGCTGTCACTCCCCAGGCACACCCCTGACACTTCCAGCCCTGACACCTCCAGGCACACCTCTGACACCCCAGGCACATGAATGACACTCCCAGGCACACCACTGACATCTCCCAGGCACACCTCTGACACTCCCAGGCACACCCCTGTACCCCAGTACACCTCCAAACACCCCAGGTATACCTCTGACACTGCCAGGTACACCTCTGACACTCCCAGCCACACCTCTGACACTCCCAGTTACACCTCCGACACTCCCCAGTTACACCCCTGACACTCTGTACCCCTGAAATTCTGTGCCACCCTGACACTCCCAGGCACACCGCTGGCACTCCTAGGTACACCTCTGACACCCCAGGTACACTTTTGACACTCCCCAGTCACACCCCCACACTCTCCAGTACACCCCTCACACTCCCAGGCACACACCTGACACACCCAGATACACCCCTGACACTTCCAGGTACCTTGACACTCCCCAGGTACACCCCTGACACCCCAGGCACACCCGCTGACACTCCCAGGCACACCTCTGACACTCCCTGGTACACCTTTGACACTCCCAGTTACACCTCCGACACTCCCAGTCACACCCTGACACTCCCAGGCACACTCCTGACACCCCAGGTAAACCTCTGACAATCCCAGGCACACCTCTGATACCCCAGGCACACCTCTGACACCCTGCACACCCATGACACCCCAGGCACACCTCTGACACTCCCAGGCACACCCCTGACACCCAGGCACACCTCTGACACCCCAAGCACACCCCAGACACCCCCAGGCACACCCTGACACCAGGCACACCCAATGACACCCCGGCACACACCACTGACACCCCAGGCACAACTCTGACACCCCAGGCACACCTCTGACACTCCCAGGCACATCTCTGACACCCCCAGGTACTCCCTCCCATGCCTGAGGCATTCCTCTGACACTCAGGCACACCCCTGACACTCCCAGGCACACCTCCTGACACCTGCACAAACTGACACCCCAGGCACACCCCAGACACCCCACCTCTCATGCTCCCAGGCACCCCTCTGACACCCACACCTCCGCTTCCCAGCCACACCTCCACACTCCCAGGTACACCTGACACTCCCAGGCACACCTCTGTCACTCCCCAGGCACACCCCTGACACACCCAGGCACTCTTCTGATGCCCCAGGCACTCCTGACACTCCCAGGCACACCTCTGACACCCCAGTTACACCCCAACACTCCCCAGTCACACCCCTCACCCCCAGGTACACCTGACACACCCAGATACACCCCTGACACTTCCAGGTACCCCCCCTGACACTCCCCAGGCACACCCCTGACACTCCCAGGTCACACCGCTGACACTCCCAGGTACACCCTGACACTCCCAGGCACACTTTTGACACACCAGACACTCCCAGTTACACCCCCTGACACTCCCCAGGCACACCCTGACACTCCAGGTAAACTCTCTGACAATCCCAGGTACACCTCTGACACCCCAGGCACACCCATGACACCCCAGGTACACCTCTGACACCCCAGGTACACCTCTGACACTCCCCAGGCACACCTCTGACACCCACACCTCTAGACACTCCCAGGTACAACTCTGACACTCCAGGCACACCAATGACACTCCCAGGCACACCACTGACACTCCCCAGGCACACCTCTGACACTCCCCAGGCACACCTCTGACACTCCCAGGCACATCTCTGACACCCATGTACCTCTCATGCCCCAGGTATCCTGACACCCCAGGTCAAACCTCTGACACTCCCCAGGCACACCTCTGACACCCCAGGCACAAAATTGACACTCCAGGTACACCCCAGACACTCCCAGGCACTCTCCCATGCCCCAGGTACCCTCTGACACCTAGTACACCTTCCCAGTTACACCCCTGACACCCCAGGCACACCCCTGACACCCCAGGCACACCGCTGTCACCCTGCACACCTCTGACACACACCCAGCACTCCTGACGCTCCCAGGCACCTCCTGACACCAGGTGCCAACCCTGACAACTCAGGCACACCCCAGACACCCCAAGCACACCCCCTGACACCTCAGGTACACCCTGTCACCCACTGGCACACCTCCTGACACTTCCAGCCCTGACACTAGGCACACCTCTAACACTCAGGCACATGAATGACACCCCCAGGTTTCCACATGATTCCCCAGGCACACCTCTGACACTCCCAGGCACACCCATGACACCTCAGGCACACCTCTGACACCCCAGGTACACCTCCGACACTCCCAGTTGACACCCCTGACACTTCCAGGTACCCCTGAAATTCCCATGCTGATCCCCTGACACTCCCAGGCACACCGCTGGCACTCCCAGGTAAACCTCTGACAATCCCAGGCAACTCTGATACACCCAGGTACACCTGTGACACCCCAGGCACACCTCTGACACTCCCAGGCACACCGCTGTCACCCCAGGCACACCTCTGACACCCCAGGCACCCTCTGATGCTCCCAGGCACCCTCTGACACCCAGGCACACCTGACACCCCAGGCACACCCCAGACACCCCAGGCACACCCCTGACACTCCCAGGCACACCTCCCACACCTCCAGTCACACCTCTGACACTCTGACACCCCAGTTACACCTCCGACACTCCCCAGGCACACCCATGACACTCCCCAGGCACACATCTGACACTCCCCAGGCACACCTCCGACACTCCCAGAAACACCCCTGACACTTCCAGGTACACCTCTGACACTCCAGGCACACCTCTGACAATCCCAGGCACACTCTGATACTCCCAGGCACACCTCTGACACTCCCAGGTACACCCATGACACTCCTCAGGCACATCTGACACTCCCAGGTACACCTCCGACACTCCTGGAAACACCCCTGACACTTCCAGGTACCCCCCTGACACTCCCCAGGCACACCGCTGACACTCCCAGGCACATTCCAGGCACACTCTGACCACTCAGGCACACTTTGACACTCGCAGCCACACCTCAGACACTCCCAGTCACACCCCTGACAATCCTGGTGCAGTTCCCCTGACACTGTGTAAACCTCTGACAATCCCAGGCACACCTCTGATACCCCAGGCACACCTCCTGACACCCCCAGGCACACCCATGACACCCCAGGCACACCGACACTCCCCAGGCACACCTGACACCCCAGGCACACCCCTGACACCCCAGGCACACCGGCCACACCCCAGGTACACCTCTGACACCCCCAGGTACCCTGATGCCCCAGGCACCCCTCTGACACCCAGGTACACCTCTGACACCCCAGGCACACCTCAGACACCCTAAGCACACCCTGACACCCGAGGCACACCTCCTACAATCCCAGTCACACCTCTGACACTCCCAGGCACACCTCTGACACTCCCCAGGCACACCGCTGTCACCCCAGGCACACCTCTGACACTTCCAGCCTGACACTTCCAGGTGCACCCTCTAACACCCCAGGCACATGAATGACACCCAGGCACACCACTGACATCTCCCAGGTACACCTCTGACACTCCAGCACACCTCTGACATTCCGCTGCACACCTCCGACACTCCCAGGCACACCCCAAACACTCCCAGGTATACCTCTGACACTGCCAGGCACCTCTTGACCCTCCCAGGCACGCCTCAGAGACTCCCCAGCACACCCGACACCCCAGTTACACCTCCGACACTCCCAGTTGGCACCCCCTGACACTTCCAGGTACCCCTGACACCCCAGGCACACCCCTGACACTCCCAGGTACACCAGTGACACTCCCCAGGCACACCTCCTGACACTCCCAGGCACACTTTTGACACTCCCAGTTACACCAGACACTCCTGCAACTGACACTCCCCAGCACACCCCTGACACTCCCCAGTTACACCTCTGACACTCCAGGTGCCACCACTGACACCCCAGGCCTCTGACACCCCAGGCACACTTTTGACACTCCTGTCACACCTCAGACACCCCAAGTCTCTGACACTCCACGCACACCTGAACACTCCCAGTTACACCTCTGACATCCAGCACACCACTGACACTCCCCAGTCACACCCTGACACTTCCAGGTACACCCTGACACCCCAGGTAAACCTCTGACAATCCCAGGCACACTCCTTACACCCCAGGCACACCTCTGACACAGGCACACCCATGACACTCCCCAGGCACACCTCTGACACCCCAGGACACCTCTGACACCCCAGGCACACCTCTGACACTCCCAAGCACACCCACACACCCCAGGCCACAACTCTGACACTCCCAGGTACACCAATGACAACTTGGTGCACACCACTGACACTCCCCAGGCACACCCTGACACTCCAGTCACACCTGACACTCCCAGGCACATCTCTGACACCTTCCAGGCACTCCTCCCCATGCCCCAGGCATTCCTCTGACACCCCAGGCACACCTCTGACACCCCAGGCACACCTCTGACACCCCAGGCACACCTCTGACACTCCCAGGCACATCTCTGACACTCCCAGCACTCTTTCATGCCCCAGGCATTCCTCTGACACCCCCAGGTACACCTCTGACACCCCAGGCACACCTCTGACACCCCAGGCACAAACTGACACCCAGGTACACCCCAGACACCCCAGGTACTCCCCTCCTCATGCTCCCCAGGCACTCCTCTGACATTCTCCTATACACCTCCGATACCGCTAGTTACACCTCTGACACTCCCAGGCACACCTCTGACACACCCCAGGCACACCGCTGTCACCCCAGGCACACCTCTGACACACCCAGGTACTCCTCTGATGCCCCAGGCACCCTCTGACACTCCCAGGTACACCTCTGACACTCCCCAGGTACACCTCAGACACCCCAAGCACACCCCTGACACCCCAGGCACACCTCCGACACCCCCAGTCACACCTCGACACCCCAGGCACACCTCTGACACTCCCAGGCACACCCCCTGTCACTCCCCAGGCACACCTCTGACACCTCCAGCCGTGACACTCACCTCTAACACTCCCAGGCACATGAATGACACTCCTGGCACACCACTGACTTCCCAGGCACACGTCTGACACTCCCAGGTACACCCATGACACCTCAGTACACCTCTGACACTCCCCAGGCACACCTGACACTCCCAGTTACACCCCTGACACTTCCAGGTACCCCCTGACACCCCAGGCACACCCTGACACTCCCAGGTACACTGCTGACACTCCCAGGTACACCTCTGACACTCCCAGGTACACGTTTGATACCCCAGTTACACCTCCGACACTCCCAGTTACACCCCTGACACTCCGTGCCAATCTCTGACACTCCCAGGTAAACCTCTGATAATCCCAGGCAATACCTGTGATACTCCCAGGCACACCTCTGACACCCCAGGCACACCTCTGACACTCCCCAGGCACACCGCTGTCACTCCCCAGGCCACCCTCTGACACCCTCAGGTACCTCTGATGCCCCCAGGCACTCCTCTGACACTCCCAGGTACACCTCTGACACTCCCCAGGTACACCCCAGACACCCAAGCACACCCCTGACACCTGAGGTACACCCTACAATCCCAGTTACACCTCTGACACCCCAGGCACACCTCTGACACCCCAGGTACACCGCTGTCACTCCCAGGCACCTGACACTTCCAGCCCTGACACTTCCAGGTGCACCCCACTCCCAGGCACATAAATGACACCTGCACACCACTGACATCTCCCAGGCACACCTCTGACATCCAAAGCACACCTCTGACACCTGCACACCTCGACACTCCCAGGCACACACACCTCAAACATCTGTATACTCTGAGCCACTGCAGGCACACCTCTGACCTCCCCAGGTACGCCTCAGAGTTCCCAGTTACACCTCCGACACTCGAGTCACACCTCCGACACCCCACACCCCTGACACTTCCAGGTACCCCCTGACACCCCAGGTGCACACCCCTGACACACTCCCAGGCACACCAGTGACACTCCCAGGCACACCCCTGACACCCCAGGCACACTTTGACACTCCCAGCCACACCTCAGACACTCCCCAAGTGCACCTCTGACACTCCCACGACACCCCTGATGCCCTCTGCCATCACACCTCTGACACTCCCAGGTACACCACTGACACCCCAGGTACACCCTCTGACACTCCCAGGCACACTCTTTGACACTCCCAGTGCACACCAGACACCCCAAGTGCAATCCCTGACACTCCCACGCACACCCCTGACACACCCCAGGCACACCTCTGACACCCAGGCACACCACTGACACCCCAGCATACACCCCTGACACTTCCCAGGCACACTCCTGACACTCCCAGGTAAACCTCTGACAATCCCAGGTACACCTCTGATAATCCCCAGGCACACCTCTGACACTCCCAGGTACACCCATGACACTCCCAGGCACACCTCTGACACCCCAGGCACACCTTGACACCCAGGCACCCTGACACCCCAGGCACACCTCTGACACCCCTAGGCACACCCCAGACACCCCAACAAATCCCTGACAATCCCCAGGCACAATCACACTCCCAGGCACACCACTCGACACCCAGGCACACCTCTGACACCCCAGGCACACCCTGACACCCCACATCTCTGACACCTTGCCACTCTCCCCATGCTCCAGGTATCCTCTGACACCCAGGCACACCCACAACCTGCGGTCAACCTCCTGACACCAGGCACAAAACTGACACACCCAGGCACACCCCAGACACCCAGTTACCCTCTCATGCTCCCAGGTACCTCTGACACTCCCAGGCACACCTCCGCCTCCCAGGCCTCTGACACCCCAGGCACACCCTGACACCCCAGGCACACCTCTGACACTGCCAGGCACACCTCTGACACACCCAGGCACTCTTCCCCATGCCCCAGGCACTCCCTCTGGCACACCCAGGTAACTCTCTGACACTCCCAGGCACACCCAGACACTCCCCAAGCACACCCCTGACACCCCAGGCACACCTCCGACACTCCCAGTCACACCTCTGACACCCCAAGCACACCTCTGACACTCCCAGGCACACCGCTGTCACTCCCAGGCACACCTCTGACACTTCCAGCCCTGACACTCTCCAGGCACACCTCAACACTCCCAGGCACATGAATGACACCCCAGGCACACCACTGACATCTCCCCAGGTACACCTCTGACACTCCCAGGCACACCCCATGACACTCTCAGGCACACCCTGACACCCCAGGCACACCTCCGACACCTTACCCCCTGACACTTCCAGGCACTCTGACACTCCCCAGGCACACCCCTGACACCCCAGGCACACTGCTGACACTCCCAGGCACACCTCTGACACCCCAGGCACACGTTTGACACTCCCCAGTCACACCTCCACACTCCCTGTTACACCCCTGACACTCCCAGGCACACCTCTGACACCCCAGGAACCTCTGACAATCCCAGGTACACCTCTGACACCAGGTACACCTCTGACACTCCCAGGCACACCTCTGACACCCCAGGCACACTTCTGACACCCCAGGCACACCTCCCTGACACCCCCAGGCACACTCTGATCCCTGACACCCCAGGTACACCTCTGACACCTATACACCCCAGCAGCACCCCAGGCACAACCCTGACACCTGCACACCTCCTACACTCCCAGTTAAACTCTGACACCCCAGGTGCCACTTGACACTCCCAGTTACACCTCTGACACCTGCACACCCATGACACTCTCAGGTACACCCTGACACTCCCCAGGCACACCTCCGACACTCCCAGTCACACCCTGACACTTCCAGGCACCCCCTGACACCCCAGGCACACCCCTGACACTCCTGACACCGCTGACACTCCCCAGGCACACCTCTGACACCCAGGCACACTTTGACACTCCAGTACACCTCCGACACTCCCAGTTACACTGACACCAGGTACACCTCTGACACTCCAGGTAAGCCTCCTTGACAATCCCAGGCACACCTCTGACACTCCCAGGCACACCTCCACACATCCCAGGCACACCCCACACACCCAGGCACACCTCTGACACCTCAGGCACACCCTGACACTCCCCAGGCACACCTCTGACACTCCCAGGCACACCCCTGACACTCCTGCACATCTCTGACACTCCCAGGTACCTCTCATACTCCCAGGTACACTGCCACTCCCAGACACCCTCTGACACTTCTGGAACACCTCCTGACACTCCCAGGTACCCTCTGACACTGGCACACCCCTGACACCCCAGTTACATCCCTGACACTCCAGGCACACCTCTGACACTTAAGTCTACAATGCACACCTCTGATACCCCAGGCACACCTCACACCCCAGGCACACCCTAGACACTCCCAGGCACACCAATGACACCCAGGCACACCACTGACACTCCCAGGCACACCCTGACACCCCAGGCACACCCCAGACACCAGTGCACCTCCTGACACCCAGGCACCCTCTCATGCTCCCAGGCACACCCCTGTGCACACCTCTGACACTCCCAGGCACACCTACTTCCACTACACCTCTATGTGCACACCCTGACACTCCAGGCCACCCTGACACCCCAGGTACACCCTGACACGTACAACTCTGACATTCCCAGGCACACCTCCACACTCCCAGGCACACTCAAACACTCCCCAGGTACACCTCTGACACCCCAGGCACACCTCTGACACCCCAGGTACCCCACCTCCCGAAATACCTCAGACACTCCCCAGTACACCACACTCTAGCACACCTCCTGACACCCAGCCACCCCACACCTCCAGGCACCCCCACACCAGGCCACCCCTGACACCCCAGGCACACCGCTGATACTCCCAGGTACACCTCTGACACTCCCAGATACATTTGACACTCCCAGGCACCTCCTGACACTCCTGGAAGCACCCCCTGACACTCCCAGGTACCTCTGACACTCCCAGGTAAACCTCCCTGACAAATCCCCTGGCACACCTCTGACACCCCAGGCCACCTCTGACACCCTGGCACACCCATGACACTCCCCAGGCACACCTCTGACACTCCCAGGCACACCTCTGACACTCCCAGGCACACCTCTGACATTCCCAGGCACACCTCAGACACTCCCCAGACACACCCCACACTCCAGGCACACCTCTGACACCTCCAGGTACACCTCTGACACTCCCCAGGCACACCCCTGACACTCCCTGGACACACATCTGACACCCCAGCACACCCCATTCACTCCCCAGGCACACCTCAGACACCCCAGGCACACCTCTAATCCCCAGGACACCTCTGACACTCCCAGGTACAACCCCTGACACTCCCAGGCACACCTCTGACACTCCCCAGGTACTCCTGATGCTCCCAGGAACCTCTGACACCCCAGGCACACCTCTGACACTCCAGGCACATCCTGACACTCCCAGGCACACCTCAGACACCAAGTGCACCTCTGACACTCCCACGCACACCCCTGACACTCCCAGTCACACCTCTGACACTCCCCAGGCACACCACTGACACTCCCAGGCACACCGCTGTCACTCCCAGGCACACTCTGACACTTCCAGTCCTGACACTTCCAGGCACACCTCTGACACTCCCCAGGCACAGGAATGACACTCGGTGGCACACCTCTGACACTCCAGTGCACACCCTGACACTCAGTCACACCTTCTGACACTCCCAGTACACCCCTGACACTCCCAGGCACACCTCTGACACTCCCCAGGCACACCTCTGACAATCCCAGGCACACCTCTCAACCCCCAGGCACACCTCTGACACTCCCAGGCACACCCCAAACACTCCAAGTACACCTCAGACACCCCAGGCACACCTCCTGACACTTCCAGGCACACCCTCTGACACTTCCAGGCACACCTCTGACACCCCAGGCACACCCCAGCCACCCCAGGCAACCCCACGCTCCCCAGGCACACCCCAGAGACCCCAGGCACATCTCAGACACCCCAGGTGCACCCCTGACACTGCCAAGGCACTCTGACCTCCCAGGCGCACCTCTGACACTCCAGGCACACCTCAGACACTCCCAGGTACACCTCTGACACTCCCAGGTACACCTCTGACACTCCCAGGTAAACCTCTGACAATCCCAGGCAACCTCTGAATACTCCCCAGGCACACCTCTGACACTCCCCAGGCACACCTCTGACATCCCAGGCACACCCCTGACAATCCCAGGCACACCTCTGATACTCCCCAGGCACACCCTGACACTCCCCAGGCACATGAACACACTCCCAGGCACACCTCTGACACTCCCAGGCACACCTCTGACACTTCCAGGCACACCCCACACTTCCAGGTACCCTCTGACACCCCCAGCACACCTCTGACACTCCCCAGGCACACCTCTGACATCCCCAGGCACACCTCACACTCCCCAGGCACATGAATTACACTCCCCAGGCACACCACTGACACATCCCAGTTACACCTCTGACACCCCAGGTACACCTCTGACACTCCCAGGCACACCCGCTGTCACCCCAGGCACACCTGACACTCCAGCCCACACCTCCAGGCACACCTCCTGACAATCCCAGGCACACGAATGACACTCCCAGGCACACCACTGACATCTCCCAGTACACCCTCTGACACCCCAGGCACACTCTGACATCCCAGGCACACCCCACACTCCCAGGCACACCTCAAACACTCCCAGGCATACCTCTGACACTGCCAGGCACACCCTCTGACACTCCCAGGCACACCTCTGACACTCCCAGTTACACCCCTGACACTTCCAGGTACCCTGAAACTCCCAGGTACCTCCTGACACTCCCAGGCACACCCGCTGACACTCCAGGCACACCTCTGACACTCCCAGGCACACTTTTGACACTCCCAGTTACACTCTGACACTCCCAGGTACACCCACACCTGAGCACCTCTGACACTCCAGGTACACCTCTGACAATCCCAGGCACACCTCTGATACTCCAGGCACACCTCTGACACTCCTAGGTACACCCATGAAACCTCAGGCACACCCTGACACTTGCACACCCTGACACTCCCAGGCACACTCTTTGACACACCCCAGTCACACCCTCCAACACTCCCAGTTACACCCCCTGACACTCCCCAGGCACACCCTCACACCCCAGGTAAACCCCTGACAATCCCAGGCACACCTCTGATACCCAGGCACACCTCTGACACCCACACTCCATGACACTCTCAGGCACACCTCTGACACTCCCCAGGCACACCTCCGACACCCAGTCACACCCTGACACTTCCAGGTACCCCCTGACACTCCCAGGCACACCCCTGACACTCCCAGGCACACCGCTGACACTGGGTACACCTCTGACACTCCCAGGTACACTTTTGACACTCCCAGTTACACTTCGACACCCCCAGTTACACCCCTGACACTCCCCAGGCACACCTCTGACACTCCCAGGTAAAGCTCTGACAATCCCAGGCACACCTCTGATACTCCCCAGGCACACCCTGACACCCCAGGACACCACCCATGACACCCCAGGCACACCCTGACACTCCCAGGCACACCTGACACTCCAGGCACACCCTGACACCCCAAGCACACCCCACACTCCCAGGCACTCTGACACTCCCCAGGCACACCCCTGACACCCCAGGCACATCTCTGACACCCCATGGAACCTCCCCATGCTCCCCAGGCACTCTGACACCCAAGGCACACCTCTGACACTCCCAGGCATACCTCCTGACACTCCAGGTACAAAACTGACACCCCAGGCACACACGACACCCCAGGCAACTCTTCATGCCCCACCAGGCACCCTCTGACACTCCCCAGGCACACCTCCAACACTCCCAGGCACACCTCTGACACTCCCCAGGCACACCTCTGACACTCCCCAGGCACACCGCTGTCACTCCCAGGCACACCTCTGACACACCCAGGTACTCCTCTGATGCTCCCAGGCACCCCTCTGACACTCCCAGGCACACCCCTGACACCCAGGCACACCCAGACACTCCCAAGAACACCCTGACACTCCCAGGCACACCTGACACTCCCAGGCACACCTCTGACACTCCCAGCCACCTCTGACACTCCCAGGCACACCGCTGTCACTCCCAGGTAAACCTCTGACACTTCCAGCCCTGACACAGGCACACCCCTAACACTCCCAGGTACATGAATGACACCTCCAGGCACACCATTGACAACTCCCAGGCACACCTCTGACACTCCCAGGCACACCTCTGACATTCCCAGGCACACCTCCCGACACTCCCCAGGCATACCTCAAACACTCCCAGGCATACCTCTGACACTGCCAGGCACGCCCCAGAGACTCCCAGTTACACCTCCGACACCCCAGGCACACCTCCGACACTCCCAGTCACACCCTGACACTCCCAGGCACCCCCTGACACTCCCAGGCACCCCTGACACTCCCAGGCACACCGGTGACACTCCCAGGCACACCTCTGACACTCCAGGCACACTTTGACACTCCCAGTTACACTCCGACACTCCCAGTTACACTCTGACACTCTCAGGCAAACCTGACACTCCCAGGTAAACCTCTGACAATCCCAGGTTACACCTCTGATACTCCCAGGCACACCCTGACACTCCCCAGGCACACCCATGACACTCCCCAGGCACACCTCTGACACTCCCAGGCACACCCTCTGACACTCCCCAGACACACCTCTGACACTCCAACCTCTGACACTCCCTCAGGCACACCCTGACACCCCAGGCACACCTCTGACACTGCCAGGCACACATCTGACACCCCAGGTGCACACCTCTGACACTCCCAAGCACACCTCAGACCCCCAGGCACACCCCTGACACTCCCAGGCACACCCTGACACTCCCACGCACATCTCTGACACTCCCCAGGTTCCTCATGCTCCCCAGGTACCCTCTGACACCCCAGGCACACCCATGACACTGGTGCACACCTCTGACACTCCCAGGCACACTCTGACACTCCCCAGGCACACCTCTGACACCCAAGCACACCTCAGACACTCCCCAGGCACACCCCTGACACTCCAGGCACACCCCTGACACTTCCAGGCACACTCTGACACTAGGTACACCAATGACACCCCAGGCACACCACTGACACTCCCCAGGCACACCTCTGACACTCCAGGCACACCCCTGACACTCCCAGGCACATCTCTGACACTCCAGGCACTCTCTGACACCCCCAGGTACACATGAATGACACTCCCCAGGCACATCACTGACATCTCCCAGGCACACCTCTGACACCCCATGCACCTCTGACATCTCCAGGCACACCCACCACACCCCAGGCACACCTCAAACACCCCAGGCATACCTCTGACACTGCCAGGCACACCTGACACTCTCAGGCACACCTCTGACACCCCAGGCACACCTCAGACACTCCCAGTCACACCTGACACCTCCCACACACACCTGACACCAGCTTACACCTGACATTTCCAGGCACCCCTGACACTCCCAGGCACACCCCTGACACTCCAGGCACACCGCTGACACTCCCAGGCACACCTCTGACACTCCAGGCACACCTTTGACACCCCAGTCACACCTCCGACACTCCCAGTCACACCCCTGACACTCCCAGGCACCCTCTGATGCCCCAGGTACCCTCTGACACCCCAGGCACACCTCTGACACTCCCAGGCACACCCATGTCACATCTCAGGAACACCTCTGACACTCCCCAGGTACACCTCAGCCACCCCAGGCACACCCCAGACGCTCCCAGGCACACCCAGACGCTCCCAGGCACACCTCAGAGACCCCAGGCACATCCAGACACCCCAGGTGCACCCCTGACACTCCCAAGTGCACCTCTGACACTCCCAGGCGCACCTCTGACACCTGCACACCCAGACACTGGCACACCTCTGACACCCCAGGTACACCTCTGACACCAGTAAACCCCTGACAACCCGGTGCACACCTCTGATACTCCCAGGCACACCTCTGACACTCCCAGGCACACCCATGACACCCCAGGCACACCTCTGACACACTCCCAGGCACACCTCTGACACCCAGGCACACCTCTGACACTCCCCAAGCACAACCTCAGACACCCCAGGCACACCTCTGACACTCCCAGGCACACCAATGACACTCCCCAGGCACACCACTGACACTCCCAGGCACACCCTGACACCCCAGGCACACCTCTGACACTGGCACATCTCTGACACCCCAGGCACCTCCTCATGCTCCCAGGTACTCCCTCTGACACCCCACACCTCTGACACCCCAGGCACACCTCTGACACTCCCCAGGTACAAACTGACACTCCCCAGGCACACCTCTGACACTCCCAGGCACACCTCTGACACCCCAAGCACACCCCAGACACTTCCAGGCACACCTCTGACACTCCCCAGGCACACCTCTGACACTCCCCAGGCACACCTCTGACACTCCCCAGGCACATCTCTGACACCCCAGGCACCTCCCATGCCCCAGGCACCTCTGACACCCCAGGCACACCTCTGACACTCAGGCACACCTCCTGACTCCAGGCACACCTCCGACACTTGCCACACCTCTGACACCCAGGCACACCTCTGACACTAGGCACACCGCTGTCACCCCAGGCCACTCTGACACTCCAGCCCTGACACTTCCAGGCACACCTCTGACATTCCCAGGCACATGAATGACACTCCCAGGCACGCCACTGACATCTCCCAGGCACACCCTCTGACACTCCCCAGGCACACCTCTGACATTCCCCAGGCACACCTCGACACCCCAGGCACACCTCAAACACTCCCAGGCATACCTCTGACACTGCCAGGTACACCTCTGACAATCCCAGGCACACCTCTGACCCTCCCAGGCACGCCCCGAGACTCCCAGTTACACCTCCGACACTCCCAGTTACACCCTCCGACACCCCAGTTACACCCCTGACACTTCCAGGTACCCCTGACACTCAGGCACACCCCTGACACTCCCAGGCACACCGGTGACACCTCCAGGCACCCCTGACACCCCAGGCACACATTTGACCCTCCCAGTTACACCTCCGACACTCCCAGTTACACCCCTGACACTCCCCAGGCACACCTCTGAAACTCTGGTGCAAACCTCTGACAATCCCAGGCACACCTCTGATACCCCAGGCACACCTCTGACACCCCAGGCACACCCATGACACTCCCCAGGCACACCTCACACTCCCAGGCACACCTCTGACACTCCCCAGGCACACCTCTGACACTCCCAGGCACACCCCAAACACTCCCAGACACACCCTGACACTCCAGGCACACCCCATGACACAGTCACACCTCTGACACCCCCAGGCACACCCTGACACCCCTGGCACACATCTGACACCCCAGGCACACCCCACACCCCAGGCACACCTCAGATACCCCAGGCACACCTCTGACACCCAGGACACTCTGACACCCAGGCACACCCCTGACACTCCCAGGCACACCTCTGACACCCCAGGCACTCCTCTGATGCTCCCCAGGAACTCCTCTGACACCCCAGGCACACCTCTGACACTCCCAGGCACACCTCGGACACTCCCAGTTACACCTCAGACACCTCCAAGTGCACCTCCTGACACTCCCCACGCAACACCCCTGACACTCTCAGTTACACCTCTGACACTCCCTGGCACACCACTGACACTCCCAGGCACACCCTGTCACCCCAGGTACACCTTTGACACTTCCAGTCCTGCACACTTCCAGGCACACCTCTGACACTCCCAGGCACAGGAATGACACCCCAGGCACACCCTGACACTCCCAGGCACACCTCTGACACTCCCAGGCACACCCTGACACCCCAGGCACACCTCTGACACTCCCAGGCACACCTCTGACAACCCCAGGTACACCTCTGATACCCCAGGCACACCTCTGACACTCCCAGGCACATGAATGACACTGCCAGGCCACCACTGTCATCTCCCAGGCACACCTCTGATACTCCCAGGTACACCTCTGACATTCCCAGGTACACCTTCACTCCCAGGCACATGAATTACACTCCCAGCACACCACTGACATCTCCCAGCCACACCTCTGACACTCCCCAGGCACACCTCTATCCCAGGCACACCGCTGTCACCCCAGGCACACCTCTGACACTTCCAGCCCTGACACTTCCAGGTACACCTCTGACAATCCCAGGTACATGAATGACACCCCAGGCACACCACTGACATCTCCAGGCACACCTCTGACACCCCAGGCACACTCTGACATCCCAGTCTCCCACACTGGCACACCTCAAACACCTCCCAGGCATACCTCTGACACTGCCACGCACCCTGACACTCCCAGTCACACCTCCCACACCCAGTGTACACCCCTGACACTTCCAGGTACCCCCTGAAACTCCCAGGTACACCCCTGACACCCCAGGTACACTGCTGACACTCCCAGGCACACCTCTGACACTCGGGCACACTTTTGACACCCCAGTTACACCTCCAACACTCCCAGTTACACCGACACCCCAGGTACACCTCTGACACTCCCCAGGTAAACCTCTGACAATCCCAGGCACACCTCTGATACCCCCAGGACACCCCAGACACTCCCAGTTACACCCCCTGACACTCCCCAGGCACACCCTGACACTCCCCAGGTAAAGCTCTGACAATCCCAGGTACACCTCTGACACTCCCAGGCACACCTCTGACACTCCCCAGGCACACCCATGACACTCCCAGGTCCACCTGACACCCCAGGCACACCTCTGACACCAGGCACACCTCTGACACTCCCAGGCACACCCCTCAGACACTCCCAGGCACACCTCTGACACTCCCAGGCACACCTCTGACACTCCCAGGCACATCTCTGACACTCCCAGGCACTCCCTCTCATGCCCCAGGCACCCTCTGACACCCCAGGCACACCTCTGACACTCCCCAGGCACACCCTGACACTCCCAGGCACAAAACTGACACCCCAGGCACACCCCAGACACTCCCAGGCACTCCTCCCATGCTCCCAGGCAATCCTCTGACACCCAGGCACACCTCCGACACCCCAGCCACACCTCTGACACTCCCAGGCACACCTCTGACACTCCCCAGGCACACTGCTGTCACCCCAGGCACACCTCTGACACACCCAGGTACCCTCTGATGTCCCAGGCACCTCTGACACCCCAGGCACACCCTGACACCCTGCACACCCCTAGACACTCCCAGGCACACCCCTGACACTCCCCAGGCACACTGACACTCCCCAGTCACACCTCTGACACTCCCCAGGCACACCTCTGACACTCCCCAGGCACACCGCTGTCACCCCAGGCACACCTCTGACACTCTCACAGACCTGACACTTCCAGGCACACCCCAACACTCCCAGGCACATGAATGACACCCCAGGCACATCACTGACATCTCCAGGGCACCTCTGACACTCCCAGGCACACCTCTGACATTCCCAGGCACACCTCCGACACTCCCCAGGCATACCTCAAACACTGGCATACTCCCTGACACTCCCAGGCACACCTCTGACAATCCCAGGTACACCTCTGACCTCCCAGGCACGCCCCAGAGACCCCAGGCACACCTCCGACACCCCAGGTCACACCTCCGACACCCCAGGCACACCCCTGACACTTCCAGGCACCCCCTGCACCCCAGGCACCCCTGACACTCCCAGGCACACCGGCTGACACTCCCCAGGCACACCTCTGACACTCCCAGGCACACCTTTGACACTCCCAGTTACACCTCTGACACTCCCAGTTACACCCCTGACACTCCCAGGTACACCGACACTCCCAGGTAAACCTCTGACAATCCCAGGTTACACCTCTGATACCCCAGGCACACCCTCTGACACTCCCAGGCACACCCATGACACTCCCCAGGCACACCTCTGACACCCCAGGCACACCTCTGACACTCCCAGATACACCTCTGACACTCCAGGCACACCTCTGACACCCTGGCACACCTCTGACACTCCCAGGCACACCTCTGACACTCCCCTGGTACACATCTGACACTCCCAGGCACACCTCATACACCCCAGGCACACCTCAAACACCCCAGGCACACCTCTGACACTCCCAGGCACAACTTGACACTCCCCAGGCACACCCCTGACACTCCAGGCACACCTCTGACACTCCCCAGGTACACCTCTGATACTCCCAGGAACACCTCTGACACTCCCCAGGCACACCTCTGACACTCCCCAGGCACACCTCTGACACCTCCCAGTTACACCCTGACACTCCAGGCACCCCTGAAACCACCAGGCACACCCCTGACACTCCCAGGCACACTGCTGACACTCCCAGGCACACCTCCTGACACTCCCAGGCACACTTTGACACTCCAGTTACACCTCCAACACGTGCACCCCTTGACACCCCAGGCACACCTCTGACACTCAGTCCCTGACAACAGGCACACCTCTGACACCCCAGGCACACCCATGACACTCTCAGGCACACCTCTGACACTTCCCAGGCCACCCTGACACTCCCCAGGCACACCTCTGACACCCCAAGCACACCAGACACCCCAGGCACACCTCTGACACTTCCAGGCACACCTCTGACACTTCCAGGCACACCTCTGACACTCCCAGGCACACCAATGACACTCCCAGACACCACTGACACCCCCAGGCACACCTCCTGACACTCCCCAGGCACACCCTGACACTCCCCAGGCACATCTCTGACACTCCCAGGCACTCCTCCTGCTCCCCAGGAACCTCTGACACCCCAGGCACACCTCTGACACTCCCAGGTACAAAACTGATACCTGCACACCCCCAGACACCCCAGGCACACCCCAGACACCCCTGCCACACCCTGACACCCCCAGGCACACCCCTGACACCCAGGTACACCTCCGACACCCCAGGCACACCTGACACTCCCCACACCACTGACACTCCAGGTACCGTCACCCAGGCACAATCTCTGACAATCCCAGGCACACCTCTCATACTCCCCAGGCACCTCTGAGACCCCAGGCACACCCCATGACACTCCCAGGTGAACCTCTGACACCCCAGGCATCACCTCTGACCAGGCACACCTCTGACACTCCCAGTACACCCTTCAGACACTCCCAGGCACATGAATGACACTCCCAGGCACACCTCTGACACCCCAGGCATAATTCTGACACCCCAGGCACACCTGACACCCCAGGCAAACCCCTGCCAATCCCAGGCACACCCCTGACACCCCAGGCACCCATGACACCCCTGGCACACATCTGACACTCAGGCACACCCCCACACCTGCCACACCTCAGACACCCCAGGCACACCTCTGACACCCAGACACCTCTGACACTTGCACACCTGACAAGGTACACCTCTGACACTAGGTACTTCTCTGATGCTCCCAGGAACCCACTGACACTCCCAGGCACACCTCTGACACTCCTAGGCACACCCCTGACACACCCCAGGCACACCTCCGACACCCCAGGTACACCTCTGACACTCCCCAGGCACACTCTGACACTCCCAGGTACCCCCCCTGACACTCCCAGGCACACCCCTGACACTCCCAGTACACTGGTGACACCCCAGGCACACCTCTGACACTCCCAGGCACACTCTGACACTCCCAGTTACACTCCGACACCCCAGCCACACCCTTGACACCCTGTGCACACTCTGACACCCCAGGCAAACCTCTGACAATCCCAGGTACACCTCTGATACCCCAGGCACACCCATAACACCTAGCTGGGTCTGACACCTCAGGCACACCTGACACCCCAGGCACACCTCTGACTCCCAGGCACACCTCTGACACTTCCAGGCACATCTGACACTCCCAGGTACACCCTCTGACACTCCCAGGCCTCTGACACCCCAGGTACACCTCTGACATGACACTCCCAGGTGAACCCTGACACTTGTTAATTCCCTCTGGAGACTCTCAGGCACATGAATAACACCATCATGAGACCTCCGACACTCCCCAGGCACAATTCCTGACACCCCAGCCACACCTCTGACACTCCCTGCAAACCCTCTAATCCCAGGCACACCTCTGACACCTAGGCACACCCATGACACCCCTGGCACATGAACCCACACCCCAGGCACAATCCTCTGACACCCTGCACACCTGACACCTAGTTACACCTGACACCCAGGCAAACCTCACAATCCTAGCACACCTCTGACACTTAGGTACACCCATGACACTCCCTGGTACACATCTAACACTCCCCACACCCCACACTCCCCAGCAGGCACTCCAGACACTCCCAGGCACACCTCTCTGAGCATAGGGACACCTCTCTGACACCCCCAGGCACACCCCTCTGACACTCCCAGGCACACCTCTGACATTCCCCAGGCACTTCTCTGATGCTCCCAGGAACTCCACACGTTCCTGACACCCCAGGTACACCCCTGACACTCCCCAAGCACACCCCCTGACACCCCCAGGCACACCTCCGACACCCCCCAGTCACACTCTGACACTCCCCAGGCACACCTCTGGACACTCCCAGGCACACCGCTGTCAATTCCAGGCACACCTCTGACACACCCAGGCACCCTCTGATGCCCCAGGCACTCCTCTGACACCCCAGGCACACCTCTGACACTCTGGTGCACCTCAGACACTCCCCAAGCACACCCCTGACACTCCCAGGTGCACCTCCTGACACTCCCAGCTGCTACCTCTGACACTCCCAGGTACACCCTGACACTCAATGGCACACCGCTGCTTCCCAGGTACACTTCTGACACTTCCAGCCCTGACACTTCCAGGCACACCTCTAACACTCCCAGGTACATGAATGACACTCCCCAGGCCACCACTGACATCTCCCCAGGCACACCTCTGACACTCCAGGCACACTCCCTGACATTCCAAGGTCCACTCCAACACTCCCAGTTACACCTCCGACACCCCAGTTACACCCCTGACACTTCCAGGAACCCCTGACACTCCCAGGCACACCCCCTGACACTCCCCAGGTACACCAGTGACACTCCCAGGCACACCCTGACACCCCAGGCACACCCTTGACACCCCAGCCACACCCGACACTCCCCAGTCACACCCATGACACCTCAGGCACACCTCCTGACACTCCCAGGTACACCTCTGACACTCCCCAGGCACACCTTCTGACACTCCCCAGGCACACCAATGACACTCCAGACACCACACTGACACTCCCAGGCACACCCTGACACTCCCCCAGGCACACCTCTGACACTCCCCACGCACATCTCTGACACTCCCCAGGCAATTCTTTCATGCTCCCCAGGTACCCTCTGACACCCCAGGCACACCTCTGACACTCCCAGGCACACCTCTGACACCCCAGGCACAAAACCGACACTCCCAGGCACACCCCAGACACCCCAGGCACCTCTCATGCCCCAGGTACCCTCTGACACCCCAGGCACACTCCGACACCCCAGCCACACTCTGACACCCGGTGGCACACTCCTGACACTCCCAGGCACACCTGTCACCCCAGGCACACCTCGACACACCCAGGCACTACCTCTGATGCCCCAGGCACCTCCTGACACTCCCTGCACACCCCTGACACCCAGGCACCCTCAGACACTCCTGCACACCCCCTGACACTCCCCAGGCACACCTCCGACACCCCAGGCACACTCTGACACTAGGCACACCTCTGACACTCCCAGGCACACCGCTGTCACCCCAGGTACACTGACACTTCCAGCCCTGACACTTCCAGGCACACCTCTAACACTCCAGGACATGAATGACACTCCCAGGCACACCATTGACATCTCCCAGGTACACCTCTGACACCCCAGGCACACCTCTGACATTCCAGGCACACCTGACACTCCCAGGTACACCTCAAACACTCCCAGGCATACCTCTGACACTGCCAGGCACCCCTCTGACAATCCCAGGCACACCTCTGACCTCCCAGGCACGCCTCAGAGACACTCCCAGGTACCACCTCAGACACTCCCAGGTACACCCCTGACACTCCCAGGTACCTCCGACACTCCCAGTTACCTCTGACACTCCCAGGTACACCTCTGACACTCCCAGGTACACCGCTGTCACTCCCAGGTACACCTCTGACACTTCAGCCCTGACCTTCAGGTACACCTCCTAACACTCCCAGGTACATGAATGACCTCCCAGGTACACCATTGACATCTCCCAGGTACACCTCTGACACTCCCAGGTACCTCTGACATTCCCAGTACACCTCCGACACTCCCAGGTACACCTCAAACACTCCCAGGTATACCTCTGACACTGCCAGGTACACCTCTGACAATCCCAGGTACACCTCTGACCCTCCCAGGTACGCCTCAGAGACTCCCACATACACCCCTGACACTCCCAGTTACACCCCTGACACTCCCTGGTACACCTCCGACACTCCCAGGTACACCTCTGACACTCCCAGGTACACCTCTGACACTTCCAGCCCAGACACTTCCAGGTACACCTCTGACACTCCCAGGTACACTTCTGACACTCCCAGTTACACCTCCGACACTCCCAGTTACACCCCTGACACTCCCAGGTACACCTCTGACACTCCCATGTACGTGAATGACACTCCCAGGTACACCACTGACATCTCCCAGGTACACCTCTGACACTCCCAGGTACACCTCTGACATTCCCAGGTACACCTCCGACACTCCTAGGTACACCACTGACATCTCCCAGTTACACCTCTGACACTTCCAAATACACCGCTGTCACTCCCAGGTACACCTCTGACACTTCCAGCCATGACACTTCCAGGTACACCTCTGACACTCCCAGGGACACTTCTGACACTCCCAGTTACACCTCCGACACTCCCAGTTACACCCCTGACACTCCCAGGTACACCCACAGAGACACTCCCAAGTATGAATAACCTCCCAGGTACACCTCCTGACACTCCCAGGTACACCCCTGACACTTCCAGGTACACCTCCGACACTCCCAGGTACTCCTCTGATGCTCCCAGGAACTCCTCTGACACTCCCAGGTACACCTCTGACACTCCCAGGTACACCCATGACACTCCCAGGTACACCTCTGACACTCACAGGTACACCTCTGACACTCCAAGGTACACCTCTGACACTCCCTGGTACACATCCGACACTCCCAGGTACACCTCATACACTCCCAGGTGCACCTCAGACACTCCCAGGTACACCTCTGACACTCCCAGGGACACCTCTGACACCTCCAGGTACACCCCTGACACATCCAGGTACACCTCTGACACTCCCAGGTACTCCTCTGATGCTCCCAGGAACTCCTCTTACACTCCCAGGTACACCTCTGACATTCCCAGGTACACCTCTGACACTTCCAGGTACAAAACTGACACTCCCAGGTACACCTCAGGCACTCCCAGGTACACCTCAGACAATCGAAAGTACACCCCTGAGCACTCTCCAGGTACACCCCTGACCCACTCCCCTGGTACACCTCTGACACTCCCCGTGCCTCTGACACTCCCAGGTACACCTCTGACACTCCCTGTTACACATCTGACCTCCCAGGTACACCTCATACACTCCCAGGTACACCTCAGACACTCCCAGGGACACCCTCTCTGACACTCCCCAGGTACACCCCTGACCTCCCAGGTACACCTCTGACCTCCCAGGTACTCTCTGATGCTCCCAGGAACTCCTCTGACACTCCCAGGTACACCTCTGACACTCCCAGGTACACCTCAGACACTCCCAGTTACACCTCAGACACTCCCAAGTACACCTCTGACACTCCCACATACACCCCTGACACTCCCAGTTACACCCCTAACACTCCCTGGTACTCCTCCGACACTCCCAGGTACACCTCTGACACTCCCAGGTACACCACTGACACTACCAAATACACCGCTGTCACTCCCAGGTACACCTCTGACACTTCCAGCCCCGACACTTCCAGGTACACCCCTGACACTCCCAGGTACACTTCTGACACTCCCAGTTACACCTCCGACACTCCCAGTTACACCCCTGACACTCCCAGGTACACCTCTGACACTCCCATATACATGAATGACACTCCCAGGTACACCACTGACATCTCCCAGGTACACCTCTGACACTCCGAGGTACACCTCTGACATTCCCAGGTACACCTCCGACACTCCCAGGTACCCCACTGTCATCTCCCAGTTACACCTCTGACACTCCCAGATACACCTCTGACACTCCCAGCTACACCGCTGTCACTCCCAGGTACACCTCTGACACTTCCAGCCCTGACACTTCCAGGTACACCTCTGACACTCCCAGGTACATGAATGACACTCCCAGGTACACCACTGACATCTCCCAGGTAAACTACTGACACTCCCAGGTACACCTCTGACATTCCCAGGTACACCTCCCACACTCCCAGGTACACCTCAAACACTCCTAGGTATACCTTTGACACTGCCAGGTACACCTCTGACACTCCCAGGTACACCTCTGACACTCCCAGGTACGCCTCCAGAGACTCCCAGTTACA
>NW_024719518.1:0-31167 GCF_018991925.1 Homarus americanus
GCTTTGTTATACTTAACAGGGGCCTTTATTATACTCCATCATGGTCTTTGTTATATTCGATCAGGGGACTTTGTTATTCTCCACCAGGGTGCTTTGTTATACTCGATTAGGGGACTTTGTTATACTCGATTAGGAGGCTTTGTTTTCCTCGATCAGGTGACATTTGTTATACTCCATCTTGGTCTTTGTTATACTCCATCAGGGACCTTTGTTATACTCGACAAGGGGAATTTGTTATACTCCATCAGGGGACTTTGTTATACTTAATCAGGGGAGTTTGTAATATTCGATCAGGGGGGCTTTGTTATAATCGACCAGGGGCCTTTGTTATGCTCGATAAGGGGACTTTATTATACTCGAGCAGGGGCCTTTGTTATACTCGATTAGGGGACATTACTCTACTCGACCAGGGAACTTTGTTATACACGATCTGGGGATATGTTATACTCGATCAGAGGATGTTTTATACTCGATGAGGTGCCTTTGTTATACTCAATCAGGGGACTTTGTTATACTCGATCAGAGGGCTTTGTTTTCCTCGATCAGGGGACTTTGTTATACTCCATCAGGTCTTTGTTATACTCCATTAGGGGCCTTTGTTATACTCCATCAGGGTCTTTGTTATACTTGATCAGGGGACTTTGTTAAACTTGATCAGGGGACTTTGCATTATTCGATCAGGGGGGCTTTGTTATGCTCGACCAGGGGCCTTTGTTATGCTCGATAAGGGGACTTTGTTATACTCGATCAGGAGGTTTGTTATACTCAACACGGGGCCTTTGTTATACTCGATCACGGGCCTTGGTTATACTCGACCAAAGGACTTTGTTATACTCGATCAGGGGAATTTGTTATACTCGACAAGGGGACTTTGTTATACTCGATAAGGGGAATTCGTTATACCCGATCAGGGGACTTTGTTATACTCGATCAGGGGACTTTGTTATTCTCGATCAGGGGGCGTTGTTTTCCTGGATCAGGGGTCTTTGTTATACTCCATCAGGGGCCTTTGTTATACTCGACCAGGGGATTTTGTTATACTCGATTAGGGGACTTTGTTATACTTGATCACTGGACTTTGTAATATTCGTTCAGGGGGGCTTTGTTATACTCGACCAGGGGCCTTTGTTATGCTCGATAAGGGGACTTTGTTATATTCGATCAGAGGACTTTGTTATTCTCGATCAGGGCCTTTGTTATACTCGACCAGGGGACTTTGTTATACTCGACCAGGGTTCATTGTTATACTCGATCAGGGGAATTTGTAATACTCGACCAGGGGACTTTGTTATACTCGATAAGGGGACTTTGTTATGCTCGATGAGGGGCCTTGGTTATACACGACCAAAGGACCTTGTTATACTCGACAAAGGGACTTTATTATACTCGATCAGGGGACTTTGTTATACTTGATCACTGGACTTTGTAATATTCGATCAGGGGGGCTTTGTTATACTCGACCAGGGGCCTTTTTTATGTTCGATAAGGGGACTTTGTTATACTCGATCAGGGGACTTTGTTATACTCGATCAGGGGTCTTTGTTATGCTCGACCAGAGGACTATGTTATACTCGATCAGGGGACTTTCTTATACTCGATCAGGGGGCTTTGATATACTCGATCAGGGGACTTTGTTATACTCCATCAGGGGCCTTTGTTATACTCGACCAGGGGGCTTTGTTATATTTGATTAGGGGACTTTGTTATACTCGACCAGGGGCCTTTGTTATGCTCGACCACAGGACTATGTTATACTCGATCAGGGGACTTTCTTATACTCGACCAGGGGCCTTTGTCATAATCGATCAGGGGACTTTGTTAGACTCGATGAGGGCCCCTGTTATACTCGATGAGGGGCCTTTGTTATACTCAATCATGGGCCATTGTTATATTCAACCAGGGGACTTTGTTATACTCGATCAGGGGCCTTTGCTAAACTCGATCATGGGACTTTGTTAGACTCGATTAGGGGCTTTGTTATTCTCGATCAGGGGACTTTGTTATACTCGATCAGGGGCCTTTGTTATTCTCGACCAGGGGCCTTTGTTATGCTCGATCAGTGGCCTTTGATATACTCTATCAGGGGCTTTTGTTATACTCGAACCAGGGGAATTTGTTATACTCGATCATGAGACTTTGTAATACTCGATCAGGGCCTTTATTATACTCGACCAGGGGGGTTTGATATTCTCGATCAGGGGACGTTGTTATACTCGGTAAGGGGGCTTTATTATATTCAATCAGGGGACTTTGTTATATTCGATCAGGGGACTTTGTTATACTCGATCAGGGGGCTTTGTTACACTCGACCAGGGTGCTTTGATATACTCGATCAGGGGACTTTGTTATACTCGATTAGGGGGCTTTGTTTTCCTCGATCAGGTGACTTTGTTATACTCCAACATGGTCTTTTTTTACTCCATCAGGGGCCTTTGTTATACTCGACCAGGTGCCTTTGTTATGATCGATAAGGGGACTTTGTTATACTCGATCAGGGGGCTTTGTTTCTCGATCAGGGGACTTTGTTATACTTTCGATCAGGGGACTTTGTTACTCTCGATCAGGGGCTTTGTGTTATACTCGACCAGGTGCTTTGTTATACTCGATCAGGGACTTTGTTATACTCGATCAGGGGCTTTGTTTTCCTCGATCAGGGACTGTTATACTCGATCAGGGGACTTTGTTATACTCGACCAGGGGTCTTTGTTATACTCGATCATGAGGCATTGTTTTAATCGATCAGTGGACTTTGTTATTCTCGATAAGGGGACTTTGTTATACGCGATCAGGGGACTTTGTTTTACTCGATCATGGGCCTTTATTATACTCGACCAGGAGACTTTGTTATACTCGATTAGGGGACTTTGTTATACTCGATGTGGGGGCTTTGATATACTCGATCAGGGGACTTTGTTATACTCGATTAGGGGGCTTTGTTATACTCGATCAGGGGACATTACTATACTCGACCAGGGAACTTTGTTATACACGATCAGGTGATATGTTATACTCGATCAGGGGATGTGTTATACTCGATCAGGGGACTTTGTTATACTCGATCAGGAGGCTTTGTTGTACTCAAACGGGGCCCTTTGTTATACTCGATCAAGGGCCTTTGTTATACTCGATCAAGGGACTTTGTTATACTCGACCATGGGACTTTGTTATACTAGATCAGGGGACTTTGTTATACTCGATGAGAGGGCTTTGTTATGCTCGACGAGGAGCCTTTGTTTTGGTCGATCAGAGGGCTTTGTTATACTCGACCAGGGGCCTTTGTTTTCCTCGATTAGGGGGCTTTGTTATACTCGAACAGGGGATATGTTATACTCAATCAGGGGAAGTGTTATACTCGATCAGGGGACGTTGTTATAGTCGATGAGGAGCCTTTGTTATACTCGATCAAGGGCCTTTGCTATACTCGATCACGGAATTTTGTTATACTAGATCAGGGGACTTTGTTATACTCGATCAGAGGGCTTTGTTATACTCGATCAGGGGACATTACAATACTCGACCAGGGAACTTTGTTATACACGATCAGGGGATATGTTATACTCGACCATGGGACTTTGTTATACGAGATCAGGGGACTTTGTTATACTCGATCATGGGCCTTTGTTGTGCTCGACCAGGGGACTTTGTTATACTCGATTAGGGGACTTTGTTATACTCGATGTGGGGGTTTTGATATACTCCATCAGGGGACTTTGTTATACTCGATCAGGGGACTTTGTTATACCTGATGAGTAGGCTTTGTTATACTCGAACAGGGGACTTTGTTATACTTGACCAGGGTCCTTTCTTATGCTCGACCAGTGGCCTTTGTTATACTCGATCAGGGGGCTTTGTTTTATTCGATTAGGGGACTTTGTTATACTCGATGAGGGGCATTTGTTTTACTCGATCAAGGGCCTTTGCTATACTCGATCACGGAATTTTGTTATACTAGATCAGGGGACTTTGTTATACTCGATCAGAGGGCTTTGTTATACTCGACCAGGGGCCTTTGTTATGCTCGAGCAGAGGACTTTGTTATACTCGATCGGGGGACTTTGTTTTCCTCGATCAGGGGGCTTTGTTATACTCGATCAGTTGACTTTGTTATACTCGACCAGGGGACTTTGTTTTACTCGATCAGGGGACTTTTTTATATTCGATCAAAGGACTTTGTTATACTCGATTAGGGGCCTTTATTATACTCGATCAAGGACCTTTGTTATACTCGATCAGGGGACTTTGTAATCCTCGATCAGAAGACTTTGTTATACTCTATCAGGGGACTTTGTTATACTCGATCAGGAGGCATTGTCTTACTTGATCAGGGGACATTACTATACTCAACCAGGGAACTTTGTTATACACGATCAGGGGATATGTTATACTCGATCAGGGGATGTGTTATACTCGATCAGGGTCCTTTGTTATGCTCGATCCAGTGGCCTTTGTTGTACTCGATCAGGGGGCTTTGGTATATTCGATTAGGGGATTTTGTTATACTCGACCAGGGAACTTTGTTATACACGATCAGGTGACTTTGTTATACTCGATAAGGGGACTTTGTTATTCTCGATAAGGGGACTTTGTTATACTCGATTACGGGACTTTGTTATACTCGATCAAGGGCCTTTGTTATACTCGATCAGGGACTTTGTTATATTCGATCCGGGGGCTTTCTTATATTCGATCAGGGACCTTTGTTATACTCGATTAAAGGACTTTGTTTTACACGATCAGGGGATATGTTATACTCAATCAGGGGATGTGTTATACTCGATCAGGGGACGTTGTTATAGTCGATGAGGAGGCTTTGTTATACTCAACCGGGTGCCGTTGTTATACTCGATCAAGGACCTTTGCTATACTCGATCACGGGATTTTGTTATACTAGATAAGGGGACATTTTTATATTCGATCAGGGACTTTGTTATACTCGATCAGGTGCCTTTATTATACTCCATCAAGGACCTTTGTTATACTCGATCAGAGGACTTTGTTATACTCGATCAGAGGACTTTGTTATACTCGATCAGGGGGCTTTGTTATACTCGATCAGGGGACATTACTATACTCGACCAGGGAACTTTGTTATACACGATCAGGTGATATGTTATACTCGATCAGGGGATGTGTTATACTCGATCAGGGGACTTTGTTATACCTGATGAGTAGGCTTTGTTATACTCGAACAGGGTACTTTGTTATACTCGACCAGGGTCCTTTCTTTTGCTCGACCAGTGGCCTTTGTTATACTCGATCAGGGGGCTTTGTTATATTCGATTAGGGGACTTTGTTATACTCGATGAGGGGCATTTGTTATACTAGATCAAGGGCCTTTGCTATACTCGATCACGGAATTTTGTTATACTAGATCAGGGGACTTTGTTATACTCGATCAGAGGGCTTTGTTATACTCGACCAGGGGCCTTTGTTATGCTCGATCAGAGGACTTTGCTATACTCGATCGGGGGACTTTGTTTTCCTCGATCAGGGGGCTTTGTTATACTCGATCAGTTGACTTTGTTATACTCGACCAGGGGACTTTGTTTTACTCGATCAGGGGACTTTTTTATATTCGATCAAAGGACTTTGTTATACTCGATGAGGGGCCTTTGTTATACTCGATCAAGGACCTTTGTTATACTCGATCAGGGGACTCTGTAATCCTCGATCAGAAGACTTTGTTATACTCTATGAGGGGACTTTGTTATACTCGACCAGGGGACTTTGATATACTCGATCAGGAGGCATTGTCTTACTCGATCAGGGGACATTACTATACTCGACCAGGGAACTTTGTTATACACGATCAGGGGATATGTTATACTCGATCAGGGGATGTGTTATACTCGATCAGGGTCCTTTGTTATGCTCGATCCAGTGGCCTTTGTTATGATCGATCAGGGGGCTTTGTTATATTCGATTAGGGGATTTTGTTATACTCGACCAGGGAACTTTGTTATACTCGATTAGGGGACTTTGTTATACTCGAAAAGGGGACTTTGTTATTCTCGATAAGGGGACTTTGTTATACTCGATTACGGGACTTTGTTATACTCGATCAAGGGCCTTTGTTATACTCGATCAGGGACTTTGTGATATTCGATCCGGGGGCTTTCTTATATTCGATCAGGGACCTTTGTTATACTCGATTAAAGGACTTTGTTTTACACGATCAGGGGATATGTTATACTCAATCAGGGGATGTGTTATACTCGATCAGGGGACGTTGTTATAGTCGATGAGGAGGCTTTGTTATACTCAACCGGGTGCCGTTGTTATACTCGATCAAGGACCTTTGCTATACTCGATCACGGGATTTTGTTATACTAGATAAGGGGACATTTTTATATTCGATCAGGGAACTTTGTTATACTCGATCAGGTGCCTTTATTATACTCCATCAAGGACCTTTGTTATACTCGATCAGAGGACTTTGTTATACTCGATCAGAGGACTTTGTTATACTCTATCAGGGGGCTTTGTTATACTCGATCAGGGGACATTACTATACTCGACCAGGGAACTTTGTTATACACGATCAGGTGATATGTTATACTCGATCAGGGGATGTGTTATACTCGATCAGGGGACTTTGTTATACCTGATGAGTAGGCTTTGTTATACTCGAACAGGGTACTTTGTTATACTCGACCAGGGTCCTTTCTTTTGCTCGACCAGTGGCCTTTGTTATACTCGATCAGGGGGCTTTGTTATATTCGATTAGGGGACTTTGTTATACTCGATGAGGGGCATTTGTTATACTCGATCAAGGGCCTTTGCTATACTCGATCACGGAATTTTGTTATACTAGATCAGGGGACTTTGTTATACTCGATCAGAGGGGTTGTTATACTCGACCAGGGGCCTTTGTTATGCTCGATCAGAGGACTTTGTTATACTCGATCGGGGGACTTTGTTTTCCTCGATCAGGGATCTTTGTTATACTCGATCAGGGGACTTTGTTATACTCGACCAGGGGACTTTGTTTTACTCGATCAGGGGACTTTTTTATATTCGATCAAAGGACTTTGTTATACTCGATCAGGGGACTTTGTAATCCTCGATCATAAGACTTTGTTATACTCTATCAGGGGACTTTGTTATACTCGACCAGGGGACTTTGTTATACTCGATCAGGAGGGACTTCACCATTTTTTCTTGGACTTTTTTTAAGTTTGACTGAGCAATGGTTCGGACTTCAGTTAATTTGTCCCTTAAAGTGTCAATGTATTGGGAAACTGTTGCGGGCTTAATAGATGGAGTGTCAAACCACAGCTCCTTTACTATTTTAAGGGGTCCCCTAATTTGTCTCCCATATAGTAACTCGAACGGGGAGAAACCCAATGACTCCTGGGGACATTCCCTGATGGCAAAGAGCAACAAGTCTATGCTTTCATCCCATTCCTTTTGGTGTTCTATACAGTATTTTTTGAGCATTGATTTGAAAGTTTGATGGAACCGTTCCAAGCAACCTTGGGATTGTGGGTGGTAAGCCGAAGATGTACAATGGTCCACACTGAGGTCTTTCATCACCTGTTTGAAAAGATTGCTCGTAAAATTGGTGCCCTGATCGGATTGGATCTCTTTAGGAATGCCCACTGAAGTGAAAAGGTGCAAAAGATGTTTGATTACGTTTTTTGAAGTGATGCTTTTAAGGGGAAAAGCCTCAGGATAACGTGTACTGGTATCCATAACTGTGAGCAGGAATTGATTTCCCTTCTTAGTCTTTGGTAATGGGCCCACACAATCCACAACAATCTTTTCAAATGGTGTAGAAAATACTGGGATGGGCTTAATGGGAGCTGCTGGTATACTTTCATTTGGTTTTCCTACCATTTGACAAATATGACAAGATTTTTGGTATTTTGACACATCCTTCCTAAGTCCAGGCCAATAATAGTGTTGGTGGAGCTTTTTATATGTTTTCAGGATTCCCAAATGTCCTGAAATACCATCATGGGCAAGGGCAATTAATGCTGGTCTGACTGAGGTAGGAATTACCACTTGATGTATTTCAGACCACGTGTCTAGCTGGGCAAGCTCAGGGGGCCTATAGGCCCTCATCAAAACCCCTTCATGATAATAAAAACACGGAAGGGTGTTAAAATCTTTACCCTCAACTGCTGCATGGTGAAGTTTATTCAAAGATGGATCAGATTGTTGGGCTTTAACGAGCTCATCCTTACTAATGGTCTTATTGTACAGATCTTCTGTGGGTAGGAAGATATTAGAGGTGGTTTTAGATGAAGCGGGCCCATTTCGCACACTCTGTGACCGGGTGACAGCACAAGATGGGAAAAGATGAGGAATAGTTTCTTTAAGGTCAGTGGTGGAGTTGACAGGTAAGGGAGAGTCGACTGTCTTTATGTTAGGAACCACTAGGTCTCCTACCAAGTCATTACCCAATAATAAATGAATGCCGCACACAGGCATTGGGTCTTTCCTTATGGCTATTTGCACTTCCCCAGTAATCAAGGGACATTGGAGGTGTACTTTAGCTAAAGGATAGGAAGAATGGGATGAGAGATCCGAAATTAGAACACTCTCATTAGTAAATGCGGTAGATATATCAGGAATGACGTTAAACAGGAGGATAGATTGTGCTGCGCCCGTATCACGTAGTATACGAATAGGGAAAGAACGAGACCCCTCTATGATTGAAATTTTTCCCTCATAGGTGAATGAAGAGAAGAGATCCTGATGGGGCCTTTCCACATTGGTGTTTGCTATTGGTTTGGATTTGGGATCCAGGGAACTACTTTTAGCAATTCGACACTTTGGGTGTTTACAAGTCTGGATCGTATGGCCTGGGTTTTTACAGTAAGAACAAGTAAGCTTGGTTGCATCGGGGGGAGTAGGTGTGGGACCTTTCGACCTACCACTCACGTTCCCAAGGTTATCATCAGAGGAGGACCTAACATGTCGGGAAGTACCACGTTCTCTACTGCCCAGTGACTCCACCAACAAAGCGTACGCATCAGCCAGCTCAGCAGCACGCCCTAAATTAACCTCTCCACGCTCCTCCACATGCTTCAAGATGTGAAATGGTATCTTGCTCTTCCACTCCTCCAGGACTACCAAGTTTAACAAATCCTGAAATGTGGAGGTCTCTGTAGCCTCTAACCACTTCTTAAAAAACCTAAGCTTTTCTTGAGCAAACTCAACAAAGGTGTGGGAAAATGGTTTGGTTAGTTTACGAAACTTCTGCCGGTATCCATCTGGCGTGATAGCATATGAGGTGAGGATATTCTTTTTTACGTTATCATAGTCATCAGTCTGGTCTAAACAGTTATAAACTCTACGAGCCTTACCATATAATTTAGGAACTAACACTGACACCCACTGGTCCTTTGGCCACTCATTCTTCCCGGCTATTTTCTCAAAAGTCCTAAATGACCCGTTCATATCGGATTCATCAAACCCGTGAACAAGGGAAGAAGCAGTAGCAGGGTTAAAAGCAGCTAGTTTCTCTCTTAATGCCACTTCTTTTGATCTAAACTCCGATGTTAAGGTGACTTCTATCTCTCTTACCTGTAGTTCTTTCAGTCTAACCTCCTGCTCCAACTTGGCCCGTTCCATCATTTCCTCATGCTCCAACTTGGCCTGTTCCGACCTTCCCTCATGCTCCAACTTTTGCTCCAACTTGGCCTGTTCCAACTTGGCCTGTTCCAACTTTTCTTCATGCTCCAACTTGGCCTGTTCCAACTTGGCCTGTTCCAACTTTTCTTCATGCTGCAACTTGGCCTGCTCCAACTTGGCCTGTTCCGACTCCTGCTCCAACTCGAGTTCTTTCATTTTGATTTGGAACTCGAACCTTGCTCGTTCTAGTTCTAAGGCGTCTACTCTTTGTGTTTTTTCTTGAGGGCTAGCCAGACCTGAAGCAACTTCTGAGTGAGGAGGGGTGGTGGATAGTGGTTGAAGTTTCTTGGACATGGGCGTTAATCTGTCAACAGCGGATTCTTTTAAAACTTCATGTTGAACCAGCACTTCAATCACATGATTTTTTAACATTTCCTTAGTCAGTTGCTGTGAAAATGGGATATTATAATAGTTGGCTATTTCTTTCCATTCTTTCTTCAGGATATTAACACGTAATTTAGCTACGGAAGGATTTTCAATAAAATCCTGGAGATCAAAACCTGAGGTGGCCATTGTTAAGAAAAATAGGATAAATTAATTAATGGTCAAAAGATAAGATACGTGGATTACCCTAGAAAATATCACGGCAGTGGATAACCAGAAAGTCCCGAAAACTAACCAAGTTATACCTAGGGAAATTACACTTATGATTATTGTTCTTCTGAGAAGATCCTTAGATAAGGATAAGAGACTTGAAAGAGGTAGGGCGTATTTCGGCATAAATATAAAGATCCGGATTAACAACCCTGATATACTTGAAAGAGGAAGGGCGTATTACGGCATTAATATAAAGATCCGGATTAACAACCCTGATAAATGGTATGATTGACCCTGAATGAGATAATGAGAAGAACAATAATTGAGGCTTTATAATTATGGGGTCCTGGTAGAGCGGGGCGTCCCAAGATATCACTACACCGTAAACTAGTGACTATGGAACAGCCTACTCTGGAGTGAGGGTACGGCATTAAACAGATCCGGATTCTTCCCTACACTCGATAAGACTTACTACACGACTGCCACGTGTAATAACAGGTAAGCCTTATGACACTTGGAACCTAATATCCTACGGCTGTCACTCTTACTGTACGATAATACCAATATATGCACACACATATGAAGGAAACTTTAAACCACCGTAAAGCAATTGTGAACAGAAGTGACTGGGAGGAATAATTAACACTGAGTAACAAGGGAGGAAGGAATATGGTACTTAAGGTCGTGTCCTGTCACGGTCGCCATTTGTTACGAGTTGGGGATTTAGAATATAGTTATACGTCTACCCAGATCCCAACAGGTAACAACAAAAAAAAAACAAAGACAATCGGACTATAAAAGGGTAGACAAAGGATGCGAGTTTTCGTTGTGTATAATAAAGTACCATAAATCCCTAAACAAAATATTCAGCTTATAAATTACCCTTAACCAAACTTAACCTAAACATTAACAGTATATACATAATAATAAAACATAAACAATTTTGAAGCAAGTGGACGTGGGGGAGGCAATACAAGATACAAGTACTTAAGTGAGGAGCTGAGATGGCTGACGAGTAAGGCTGAGTATTGTAGAAGACGGTAGGTAGTCACTGTCCGTAGGTTTAGAGGATAGATGATCCTGTGGTCACTTCCCAGAGCCAAGTGAAGTCTCCTCGAACTCGAGCTGACAAAGAACACTTGGAGGAAGTGACGCAACAACCAGGATATGGAGAAGGGAAACCCCGGAGTGTTAACTAAGATGAGTCATACTCGTGTCTCGTCCCTAGATGGCGTTGCTCGTGCTGCTGGGTAGGTAGATCAAGACAATAGATGGCGTGGTTCGTAGTGCTGGGCGGAGGGGTTCGTAACAAGTATAACAAAGTCCCCTCATCGAGTATATCAAAGCCTCCTGATCGAGTATAACAAAGGCCCCTAATCGAGGAAAACAAAGACCCCAGATCGAGTACAACAAAGTCCCTTGATCGAGTATAACAAAGCCACCCTGATCGAATATTACAAAGTCCCCTGATCAAGTATAACCAAGTCCCCTGATCGAGTATAACAAAGACCCCTATTCGAGTATAACAAAGGCCCCTAATGGAGTATACCAAAGACCCTGATGGAGTATAACAAAGTCCCCTGGTTGAGTATAACAAAGGCCCATGATCGAGTATAACAAAGGCCCATGATCGAGTATAACAAAGTCACCTGATCGAGTATAACAAAGTCCTGTTATCGAGTATAACAAAATCCCCTGGTAGCGTATAACAATGTCCCCTGGTCGAGTATAACAAAGTCTCCTGGTCGAGTATAACAAAGTCCCCTGGTCGAGTATAACCAAGGCCCCTGATCGAGAAATACAAAGTCCCCTGATCGAATATAACAAAGTCCCCTCATCGAATATAACAAAGTCCCCTGGTCGCGTATAACAAAGTCCCCTGGTCGAGTATAACAAAGTTCCCTGCTCGTGTATAACAAAGACCCCGGTTGAGTATAACAAAGCCTCCTAATAGAGTAAAACAAAGTCCCGTGATCGAGTATATCACATCCCCTGATCGAGTATAACATATCCCCTGATCGTGTATAACAAAGTTCCCTGGTCGAGTATACTAATGTCCCATGATCGAGTATAACAAAGGCCCCTGATCGAGCATAACAAACTCCCCTGGTCGAGTAAAACAAAGTCCCCTGGTCGAATAATACAAAGTCCCCTCATCAAGTATAACAAAGTCCCCTGATCGAGAATAACAAAGACCCCTATTCGAGTATTACAAAGGCCCCTAATGGAGTATACCAAAGACCCCGATAGAGTATAACAAAGTCCCCTGATCGAGGAAAACAAAGCCCACTGATCGAGTATAACAAAGTCCCCTTATCGAGTATAACAAAGTCTCCTGATCGAGTATAATAAAGCTCCCTGACTGAGTATAACAAAGTCCCCTGATCGAGTATATCAAACCCCCCTGCTCGAGTATAATGAAGGCCCTGATCGAGTATACCAAATTCTCATGATCGTGTATACCAAATTCTCATGATCGTGTATACCAAATTCCCCTGGTTCGAGTATAAAAAAAAGCCCCTGATTTAGTATAACAAATCCCCCTAATCAAGTATAACAAAGTCCCCTGATCGATTATAACAAAGGCCCCTAATCGAGTCTAACAAAGTCCTCTGATCGAGTATAGCAAAGGCCCTTGATCGAGTATAACAAATGCCCCTCATCGAGTATAACAAAGTCACCTAATCGAAAATAACAAAGCCCCCTGATCGAGTATAACAAAGGCCACTGGTCGACCATAACAAAGGACCCTGGTCGAGTATAACAAAGTCCCCTGATCGAGTATAACAAAGCCCAATCATCGAGTATAACAAAGTCCCCCTATCGAGTAAAACAAAGTCCCCTGATCGAGTATATCAAAGCCCCCTGATCGAGTAAAACAAAGTTCACTGCTCGAGTATAACAAAGTCCCCTGATCGAGTATAACAAAGCCCCCCTGATCGAATATTACAAAGTCCCCTTTCAAGTCTAACAAAGTCCCCTGATCGAGTATAACAAAGTCCCCTGGTCGAGTATAACAAAGGACCCTGATGGAGTATAACAATGACCCTGATGGAGTATAACAAAGTCCCCTAATCGAGTATAACACATCCCCTGATAGAGTATAACATATCCCCTGATCCTTGTATAACAAAGTTCCCTGGTCGAGTATAGTACTGTCCCCTAATCAAGTATAACAAAGCCCCCTGATCGAGTATAACAAAGTCCCCTGGTCGAGTATAACAAAGTCCCCTGATCGAGTATACCAAAGTCCTCTGATCGAGTATATAACAAAGTCCACTGATCGGGTATAACAAAGGACCTTGATCGAGTATAATAAAGGCCCCTAATCGAGTTTAACAAAGTCCCTTGATCGAGTATAACAAATCCCCTGATCTAGTAAAACAAAGTCCCCCGATCGAGTATAACAAAGTCCTCTGATCGAATATAACAAAGTCCAATGGTCGTGTATAACAAAGTCCCCTGGTCGAGTATAACAAATTCCTCTTATCGAGTATAACAAAGTCCCCTGGATGAGTAAAACACTGGCCCATGATTGAGTATAACAAAGGCCCCTCATCGAGTATAACAAAGGCCCCTCATCGAGTCTATCAAAGTTTCCTGATCGATTATGACAAAGGCCCTTGATCGATTATTACAAATTCCCCTAATCGAGTATAACAAAGTCCCCTGGTCGAGTATAACAAAGTCCCCGGGTCGAGTATAACAAAGGTCCCTGGTCGAGTATAACCAAGGCCCCTGATCCAGAATAACAACGTCCTCTGATCGAATATAACAAAGTCCCCTTAACGAGCATAACAAAGGCCCCCTGATCGAATAATACAAAGTCCCTTGATCAAGTATAACAAAGTCCCTGATCGAGTATAACAAAGTCACCTGGTCGAGTATAACAAAGTCCCCTGATCGAGTATAACAAAGTCCCCTGATCGAGGAAAACAAAGCCCCCTGATCGAGTATACCAAAGTCCATTGATCGAGTATAACAAAGGCCCCTAATCGAGTAAAACAAAGGCCCCCGGTTGAGTGTAACAAAGCCTCCTGATCGAGTATAACAAAGTCCCCTGATCGAGTATAACACATCCCCTGATAGAGTATAACATATCCCCTGATCGTGTACAACAAAGTTCCCTGGTCGAGTATAGTAATGTCCCCTGATCGAGTATAACAAAGCCCCCTGATCCAGTATAATAAAGTCCCCTGGTCGAGTATAACAAAGTCCCCTGAACGAGTTTACCAAAGACCTCTAATCGAGTATAACAAAGTCCACTGATCGGGTATAACAAAGGCCCTTGATCGAGTATAATAAAGGCCCCTAATCGAGTTTAACAAAGTCCCTTGATCGAGTATAACAAAGCCCCCTGATCTAGTAAAACAAAGTCCCCCGATCGAGTATAACAAAGTCCTCTAATCGAATATAACAAAGTCCAATGGTCGTGTATAACAAAGTCCCCTGGTCGAGTATAACAAATTCCCCTGATCGATTATTACAAATTCCCCTGATCGAGTATAACAAAGTCCCCTGGTCGAGTATAACAAAGTCCCCTGGTCGAGTATAACAAAGTCCCCTGGTCAAGTATAACCAAGCCCCCTGATCGAGAATAACAAAGTCCTCTGATCGAATATAACAAAGTCCCCTTATCGAGCATAACAAAGGCCCCCTGATCGAATAATTCAAAGTCCCTTGATCAAGTATAACAAAGTCCCCTGATCGAGTATAACAAAGTCCCGTGGTCGAGTATAACAAAGGCCCCTAATGGAGCATAACAAATTCCCTGATGGAGTATAACAAAGTCCCCTGATCGAGGAAAACAAAGCCCCCAGATCGAGTATAACAAAGGCCCCTGAACGAGTATAACAAAGTCGCGTGATCGAGCACAACAAAGACCCCTGGTCGAGTATAACAAAACCACCTGATCGAGTATAACAAAGTCCTCTGGTTGAGTATAACAAAGCCCCCTGATCGAGTATAACAAAGTCCCCTGATCCAGTATAACAAATTCCCCTGATCGAGTATAACAAAGTCCCCCGGTTGAGTATAACAAAGCCTCCTGACTGAGTATAGCAAAGTCCCCTGATCCAGTATAACAAATTCCCCTGATCGAGTATAACAAAGTCCCCCGGTTGAGTATAACAAAGCCTCCTGACTGAGTATAACAAAGTCCCCTGATCGAGTATAACACATCCCCTGATCGAGTATAACATATCCCCTGATCGTGTATAACAAAGTTCCTTGGTCGAGTATAGTAATGTCCCTTGATCGAGTATAAAAAAGGCCCCTGTTCGAGTATATCAAAGCTCCCTGAACGAATCTTACAAAGTCCCATGATGAAGTATAACAAAGTCCCCTGATCGAGCATAACAAAGGCCGTTGGTCGAGTATAACCAAGGCCCCTGATCGAGAATAACAAAGTCCTGTGATCGAATATAACAAAGTCCCCTTATCGAGCATAACAAAGCCCCCCCTGATCGAATAATACAAAGTCCCCTGATCAAGTATAACACATCCCCTGATCGAGTATAACATATGCCCTGATCGAGTATAACAATGTCCCCTGATCGAGTATAACAAAGGCCCCTCATCGTGTATAACAAAGTCCCCTTATCGAGCATAACAAAGGCCCCTGGTCGAGTATAACAAAGCCCTCCTGATCGAATATTACAAAGTCCCTGATCAAGTATAACAAAGTCCCATGATCGAGTATATCAAAGTCCCCTGATCGAGGAAAACAAAGCCCCCTCATCGATTATAACAAAGTCCCCTCATCGAGTATAACAAAGTCTCCTTGTTGGCCATAACAAAGGCCCCTGGTCGAGTATAACAAAGCCCGCTGTTCGAGTATAACAAAGTCCCCTGATCGAGTATATCAAACCCCTCTGGTCGAGTATAATAAGGGCAATGATCGAGTTTAACAAAGTCTCATGATCGAGTATAAGAAATTCCCCTGGTTCGAGTATAACAAAAGCCCCTGATATAATATAACAAAGGCCCCTCATCGAGTATAACAAAGTACCCTGATCGATTATGACAAACGCCCTTGATCGAGTATAACAAAGGCCCCTGATCGAGTATTACAAAATCCCCTGATCGAGTATTACAAAGTCCCCTGATCGAGTATAACACATCCCTAGATCGAGTATAAGAAAGGCCCCTCATCGAGTATAACAAAGGCCCCTGATCGATTATGACAAACGCCCTTGATCGAGTATAACAAAGGCCCCTAATCGAGTATTACAAAATCCCCTGATCGAGTATAACAAAAAAGTCCCCTGATGGAGTATAACAAAGTCCCCTGATGGAGTATATCAAACCCCCCACATCGAGTATAACAAAGTCCCCTAATCGAGTATAACAAAGTCCCATGGTCGAGTACAACAAAGGCCCATGATCGAGTATAACAATGTCCCCTGATCTCGTATAACAAAGTCCCATGGTCGAGTATAACATATCCCTGATCGTGTATAACAAAGTTCCCTGGTCGAGTATTGTAATGTCCCTTGATCGAATATAACAAAGCCTCCTGATCGAGTATAACAAAGGTCCTTGATCGAGTATAATAAAGGCCACTGATCGAGTATAACAAAGTCCTTTGATCGAATATAAAAAAGTCCCCTGATCGAGTAAAACAAAGTACCCTGGTCAAGTATAACAAAGTCCTCTCATCGAGTATAACAAAGCCCCCTGATCGAGTAAAACAAAGTCCCTCGATCGAGTATAGCAAAAGCCCTTGATCGAGTATAACAAAAGCCCCCGGTTGAGTACAACAAAGCCTCCTCATCGACTATAACAACGTCCCCTGGTCGAGTATAACACATCCCCTGATTGAGTATAACATATACCCTGATCGTGTAAAACAAAGTCCTCTAATCGAGTATAACAAAGGTCCCTGATCGAATATAAGAAAGCCCCCTCATCGAATATACCAAAGTCCTTGATCGAGTATAACAAAGGCCCCTGTTCGAGTATAACAAAGTCCCCTAATCGAGTATAACAAAGCCCCCTGATCGAGGAAAACAAAGGCCCCTGGTCGAGTATAACAAAGTCCTCTGATCGAGCAAAACAAAGGCCCCTGGTCGAGTATAACAAAGCCCTCTGATCAAGTATAACAAACTCCCCTGATCTAGTATAACAAAATCCCGTGATCGAGTATAGCAAAGGCCCTTGATCGAGTATAACAAAGGCCCCCGGTTGAGTATAACAAAGCCTCCTCATCGACTATAACAACGTCCCCTGATCGAGTATAACATTTACCCTGATTGAGTATAACAAAGTCTCAAGATCGAGTATAACAAAGGCCCCTGATGGAGTATAACAAAGGCTCCCGGTTGAGTATAACAAAGCCTCCTCATCGAGTATAACATCGTCCCCTGATCGAGTATAACACATCCCCTGATGGAGTATAACATATCCCCTGATCGTGTATAACAAAGTCCTCTAATCGAGTATAACAAAGGAACCTAATCGAGTATAACAAAGGCGCTTGATCGAGTATAACAAACGCCCCTAATCAAATATAACAAAGTCCCCTTATCGAGAATAACAAAGTCGCCTTTTCAAGTATAACAAAGTCCCCTAATCGAGTATAACAAAGTTCCCTGGTCGAGTATAACAAAAGCCCATGATCGATTATATCAAATGCCCTTGATCGAGTATAACCAAGTCCTCTGATCGAGTATAACAAAGTCCCCTCATCGTGTATAACAAAGGCCCCGGGTCGAGTATAACAAAGTCACATGGTCGAGTATAACAAAGTCATCTGATCGAGTATAACAAAGCCTCCTGATCGAGTATAACAAAGTCCCCTGATCGAGTATAACACATCCCCTGGTCGAGTATAACAAAGTCCCCTGATCGAGTATAACCAAGTCCTCTGATCGAGTATAACAAAGTCCCCTGATCGTGTATAACAAAGGCCCCTGGTCGAGTATAACAAAGTCACATGGTCGAGTATAACAAAGTTCCCTGGTCGACTATAGTAATGTCCCCTCATCGAGTATAACAAAGCCGCCTGATCCAGTATAATAAAGGCCCCTCATCGAGAATAACAAAGTCCACTGATCGTATATAAAAAAGTCCCCTAATCGAGTAAAACAAAGTCCCCTGATCGTGTATAACAAAGTCCTCTAATCGAGTATAACAAAGGCCACCGGTCAAGCAAAACAAAGGACCCTGGTCGAGCATAACAAAGTCCCCTGATCGAGTATAACAAAGCCCAATCATCGGGTATAACAAAGTCCCTTGATCGAGTATAACAAAGTCCCCTGATCGAGTATATCAAAGCCCCCTCATCCAGTATAACAAAGTCCCCTGATCGAGTATAACAAAGTCCCCTGTTCGAGTTTAAGAAAGGCCCCTGATCGAGTATAACACAGTCCCCTGGTCGAGTATAACAAAGTTCCCTGATCGAGTATAACAGAAGCCCCTGATCGAGTATAACAAAGTCCCCTTATCGAGCATAACAAAGGCCCCTGGTCGAGTATAACAAAGCCCCCCTGATCGAATATTACAAAGTCCCCTGATCGAGTATAACAAAGTCCCCTGGTCGAGTATTACAAAGGCCCCTGAAGGAGTATAACAAAGACCCTGATGGAGTATAACAAAGTCCCATGGTCGAGTATAACATATCCCCTGATCGTGTATAACAATGTTTCCTGGTCGAGTATTGTAATGTCCCCTGATCGAGTATAAGAAAGCCTCCTGATCGAGTATAACAAATTCCCCTGGTCGAGTTTAAGAAAGTCACCTGATCGACGATAACAAGTCCCCTGATCAAGTATAACAAAGGTCCTTGATCGAGTATAATAAAGGCCGCTAATCGAGTATAACAAAGTCCTTTGATCGAATATAAAAAAGTCCCCTGATCGAGTAAAACAAAGTCCCCTGGTCGAGTATAACAAAGTCCTCAGATCGAGTATATGAAAAGTCCATTGATCGAGTAAAACAAAGTCCCGTGATCGAGTATAGCAAAGGCCCTTGATCGAGTATAACTAAGGCCCCCGCTTGAGTATAACAAAGCCTCCTCATCGACTATAACAACGTCCCCTGATCGAGTATAACACATCCCCTGATTGAGTATAACATATCCCCTGATCGAGTATAACAAAGCCCCCTGATCGAGGAAAACAAAGGCCCATGGTCGAGTAAACCAAAGGTCCCTCATCGAATATAAGAAAGCCCCCTGATCGAATATAACAAAGTCCTTGATCGAGTATAACAAAGGCCCCTTATCGAGAATAACAGAGTCCCCTTTTCGAGTATAACAAAGCCCCCTGATCGAGTATAACAAAGTTCCCTGGTCGAGTATAACAAAATCCCATAATCGAATATAACAAAGCCCCCTGATCGAGTACAACAAAGGCCACTGGTCGAGCATAACAAAGGACCCTGGTCGAGTGTAACAAAGCCCCCTCATCGAGTATAATAAAGGCCGTAATCGAGTATAACAAAATCCCCTGATCTAGTATAACAAAATCCCCTGATCGAGTATAGCAAACGCCCTTGATCCTGTATAACAAATACCCCTCATCGAGTAAAACAAAGTCCCCTAATCGAATAAACCAAAGCCCCCTGATCGAGTATAACAAAGGCCACTGCTCGAGCATAACAAAGTCCCCTGATCGAGTATAACAAAGTCTCCTGATCAAGTATATCAAACCTCCCTCATCGAGTATAACAAAGTCCCCTAATCGAGTATAACAAAATCCCCTGGTAGGGTATAATAAAGGACCCTGATCGAGTATAACAAAGTCCCCTCATCTAGTAAAACAAAGTCCCATGGTCGAGTATAACAAAGTCCCTAGATCGAGTATAACAAAGGGCCCCGTTTGTGTACAACAAAGCCTCCTGATCGAGTATAACAAAGTCCCCTGATCGAGTATAACATATCACCTGATCGAGTATAACAAATCACCTGATCGTGTATAACAAAGTTCCCTGGTCGAGTATAGAAATGTCCCCTGATCGAGTATAACAAAGTCCTCTGATCGAGTATAACAAAGTCCCCTGATCGAGTATAGCAAAGGCCCTTGATCGAGTATAATAAAGGCACCTGATCGAGTATAACAAAGGCACCCGGTTGAGTATAAGAAAGTCTCCTGATCGAGTATAACAAAGTCCCCTGATCGAGTATAACAAAGCCTCCTCATCGAATATAACAAAGTCCCCTGGTCGAGTATAACAAAGTCTCCTGGTTGAGTATAACAAATACCCCTGACCGAGTATAACAAAGGCCCCGATCGAGTATAAGAAAGTCTCATGATCGAGTATAACAAATTCCCCTGTTTCGAGTATAACAAAGTCACCTGATCGAGTATAATAAAGGCCCAGGATCGAGTATAACAAAGGCCCTGATTGAGTATAACAAAGCGTCCTGATCGAGTATAATAAAGGCCCATGCTCGAGTATAACAAAGTCCCCTGATCGAGTATAACACATCCCCTGATCGAGTAAAACATATCCCCTGATCGTGTATAACAAAGTTCCCTGGTCGAGTATAGTAATGTCCCCTGATCGAGTATAACAAAGCCTCCTTATCGAGTATAACAAAGTCCCCTCTTCGAGTATAACAAAGTCCCCTGTTCGAGTATAACAAAGTCTTCTGATCGAGGATAACAAAGTCCCCTCATCGAGTATAACAAAGGTCCTTGATCGAGTAAAATAAAAGCCCCTCATCGAGTATAACAAAATCCTTTGATCGAATTTAAAAAAGTCCCCTGATCGAGTAAAACAAAGTCCCCTGTTCGAGTATAACAAAGTCCCCTGATCGAGTATAACAAAGCCCCCTGATCGAGGAAAACAAAGGCCCCTGGTCGACTATAACAAAGTCCTCTGATCGAGCAAAACAAAGGCTCCTGGTCGAGTATAACAAAGCCCTCTAATCGAGTATAACAAAGTCCCCTGATCTAGTATAACAAAATCCCGTGATCGAGTATAGCAAAGGCCCTTGATCGAGTATAACAAAGGCCCCCGGTTGAGTATAACAAAGCCTCCTCATCGACTATAACAACGTCCCCTGATCGAGTATAACTCTTCCCCTGATTGAGTATAACATATCCCCTGTTCGAGTATAACAAAGCCCCCTGATCGAGGAAAACAAAGGCCCCTGGTCGAGTATAACAAAGTCCTCTGATCGAGCAAAACAAAGGCTCCTGGTCGAGTATAACAAAGCCCTCTCATCGAGTATAACAAAGTCCCCTAATCTAGTATAACAAAGTCCCATGGTCGAGTATAACAAAGTCCCTTGATCGAGTATAACAAAGGCCCCTGATCGAGTATAACAAAGGGCCCCGTTTGAGTACAACAAAGCCTCCTGATCGAGTATAACAAAGTCCCCTGATCGAGTATAACACATCCCCTGATCGAGTACAACATATCACCTGATCGTGTATAACAAAGTTCCCTGGTCGAGTATAGTAATGTCCCCTGATCGAGTATGACAAAGCCCCCTAATCGAGTATAACAAAGTCCTCTGATCGAGTATAACAAAGGCACCCGGTTGAGTATAAGAAAGTCTCCTGATCGAGTATAACAAAGTCCCCTGATCGAGTATAACAAAGCCTCCTCATCGAATATAACAAAGTCCCCTGGTCGAGTATAACAAAGTCTCCTGGTTGAGTATAACAAATACCCCTGACCGAGTATAACAAAGGCCCCGATCGAGTATAAGAAAGTCTCATGATCGAGTATAACAAAGTCCCCTGATCGAATATATAAATGTCCCCTTATCTAGTATAACAAAATCCCGTGATCGAGTATAGCAAAGGTCCTTGATCGAGTATAACAACGGTCCCCGGTTGAGTATAACAAAGCCTCCTCATCGACTATAACAACGTCCCCAGATCGAGTATAACACATCCCCTGATTGAGTATAACATATCCCCTGATCGTGTAAAACAAAGTCCTCTAATCGAGTATAACAAAGGTCCCTGATCGAATATAAGAAAGCCCCCGAATCGAATATAACAAAGTCCCTGATCGAGTATAACAAAGGCCCTTGATCGAGTATAACAAAGTCCCCTCTTCGAGTATAACAAAGTCCCCTGTTCGAGTATAACAAAGTCTTCTGATCGAGGATAACAAAGTCCCCTCATCGAGTATAACAAAGGTCCTTGATCGAGTAAAATAAAAGCCCCTCATCGAGTATAACAAAATCCTTTGATCGAATTTAAAAAAGTCCCCTGATCGAGTAAAACAAAGTCCCCTGTTCGAGTATAACAAAGTCCCCTGATCGAGTATAACAAAGCCCCCTGATCGAGGAAAACAAAGGCCCCTGGTCGACTATAACAAAGTCCTCTGATCGAGCAAAACAAAGGCTCCTGGTCGAGTATAACAAAGCCCTCTAATCGAGTATAACAAAGTCCCCTAATCTAGTATAACAAAGTCCCATGGTCGAGTATAACAAAGTCCCTTGATCGAGTATAACAAAGGCCCCTGATCGAGTATAACAAAGGGCCCCGTTTGAGTACAACAAAGCCTCCTGATCGAGTATAACAAAGTCCCCTGATCGAGTATAACACATCCCCTGATCGAGTACAACATATCACCTGATCGTGTATAACAAAGTTCCCTGGTCGAGTATAGTAATGTCCCCTGATCGAGTATGACAAAGCCCCCTGATCGAGTATAACAAAGTCCTCTGATCGAGTATAACAAAGTCCCCTGATCGAGTATAACAAAGGTCCTTGATGGAGTATAATAAAGGCACCTGATCGAGTATAACAAAGTCCCCTGATCGAATATATAAATGTCCCCTTATCTAGTATAACAAAATCCCGTGATCGAGTATAGCAAAGGTCCTTGATCGAGTATAACAACGGTCCCCGGTTGAGTATAACAAAGCCTCCTCATCGACTATAACAACGTCCCCAGATCGAGTATAACACATCCCCTGATTGAGTATAACATATCCCCTGATCGTGTAAAACAAAGTCCTCTAATCGAGTATAACAAAGGTCCCTGATCGAATATAAGAAAGCCCCCGAATCGAATATAACAAAGTCCCTGATCGAGTATAACAAAGGCCCTTGATCGAGTATAACAAAGTCCCGTAATCGAGTATAACAAAGTCCCCTTATCGAGAATAACAAAGTCCCCTTTTCGAGTATAACAAAGTCCCCTGATCGAGTATAACAAAGTTCCCTGGTCGAGTATAACAAAATCCCCTAATCGAATATAACAAAGCCCCCTGATCGAGTACAACAAAGGCCACTGGATCGAGCATAACAAAGGACCCTGATCGAGTATAACACATCCCCTGATCGAGTATAACATATCCCCTGATCGTGTATAACAAAGTTCCCTGGTTGAGTATAGTAATGTCCCCTGATCGAGTAAGACAATGCCTCCTGATCGAGTATAACAAAGTCCCCTGATAGAGTATAACAAAGTCTTCTGATCGAGGATTACAAAGTCCCCTGATCGAGTATAACAAAGGTCCTTGATCGAGTATAATAAAGGCCCCTGATCGAGTATAACAAAGTCCTTTGATCGAATATAAAAAAGTCCCCTGATCGAGTTAATCAAAGTCCCCTGGTCGAGTATAACAAAGTCCCCTGATCGAGTATAACAAAGCCCCCTGATCGAGGAAAACAAAGTCTCCCGATCGAGTATAACAAAGTCCTCTAGTCGAGCATAACAAAGGCCCCTGGTCGAGTATAACAAAGCCCTCTGATCGAGTATAACAAAGTCCCCTGATCTAGTATAACAAAATCCTGTGATCGAGTATAGCAAAGGCCCTTGATCGAGTATAACAAATGCCCCTCATCGAGTATAACAAAGTCCGCTAATCGAATATAACAAAGCCCCCTGATCGAGTATAACAAAGGCCACTGGTCGAGCATAAGAAAGGATCCTCGTCGAGTATAACAAAGTCCCCTGATCGAGTATAACAAAGCCTACTCATCAGGTATAACAAAGTCCCCTGATCGAGTATAACAAAGTCCCCTGATGGAGTATATCAAAACCCCCACATCGAGTATAACAAAGTCCCCTAATCGAGTATACCAAAGTCCCCTGGTCGAGTACAACAAAGGTCCATGATCGAGTATAACAATGTCCTCTGATCGAGTATAACAAAGTCCCCTGGTCGAGTTTAACAAAGTCCCCTAATCGAGTATAACAAAGTTCTCTGATCGAGGATAACAAAGTCCCCTAATCGAGTATAACAAAGGTCCTTGATCGAGTATAATAAAGGCCACTGATCGAGTATAACAAAGTCCTTTGATCGAATATAAAAAAGTCCCCTGATCGAGTAAAACAAAGTCACCTGGTCGAGTATAACAAAGTCCTCTGATCGAGTATAACAAAGCCCCCTGATCGAGTAAAACAAAGTCCCCCGATCGAGTATAGCAAAGGCCCTTGATCGAGTATAACAAAAGCCCCCGGTTGAGTACAACAAAGCTTCCTCATCGACTATAACAACGTCCCCTGGTCGAGTATAACACATCCCCTGATTGAGTATAACATATACCCTGATCGTGTAAAACAAAGTCCTCTAATCGAGTATAACAAAGGTCCCTAATCGAATATAAGAAAGCCCCCTGATCAAATATACCAAAGTCCTTGATCGAGTATAACAAAGGCCCCTGTTCGAGTATAACAAAGTCCCCTAATCGAGTATAACAAAGCCCCCTGATCGAGGAAAACAAAGGCCCCTGGTCGAGTATAACAAAGTCCTCTATTCGAGCAAAACAAAGGCCCCTGGTCGAGTATAACAAAGCCCTCTGATCGAGTATAACAAACTCCCCTGATCTAGTATAACAAAATCCCGTGATCGAGTATAGCAAAGGCCCTTGATCGAGTATAACAAAGGCCCCCGGTTGAGTATAACAAAGCCTCCTCATCGACTATAACAACGTCCCCTGATCGAGTATAACACTTCCCTGATTGAGTATAACAAAGTCTCATGATCGAGTATAACAAAGGCCCCTGATGGAGTATAACAAAGGCTGCCGGTTGAGTATAACAAAGCCTCCTCATCGAGTATAACAACGTCCCCTGATCGAGTATAACACATCCCCTGATGGAGTATAACATATCCCCTGATCGTGTATAACAAAGTCCTCTAATCGAGTATAACAAAGGCCCCTAATCGAGTATAACAAAGGCCCTTGATCGAGTATAACAAACGCCCCTAATCAAATATAACAAAGTCCCCTTATCGAGAATAACAAAGTCCCCTTTTCGAGTATAACAAAGTCCCGTAATCGAGTATAACAAAGTTCCCTGGTCGAGTATAACAAAGGCCCATGATCGAGTATAACAAATGCCCTTGATCGAGTATAATAAAGTCCTCTGATCGAGTATAACAAAGCCCCCTCATCAAGTATAACAAAGTCCCCTGATCGAATATAAAAAAGTCCCCAGATTGAGTAAAACAAAGTCCCCTGATCGGGTGTAACAAAGTCCCCTGATCGAGTATAACAAAGCCCCCTCATCGAGTAAAACAAAGTCCCCCGATCGAGTATAACAAAGTCCACTGATCGAGCATAACAAAGGCCCCTAGTCGAGTATAACAAAGGCCCAAGATCGAGTATAACAAACGCCCCCGGTTGAGTATAACACATCCCCCGATCGAGTATAACAAAGTCCTCTCATCGAGCAAAACAAAGGCTCCTGGTCGAGTATAACAAAGCCCTCTAATCGAGCATAACAAAGTCCCTTCATCGAATATAACAAAGGCCCCTGATCGAGTATAAGAAAGGGCCCCATTTGAGTACAACAAAGACTCCTCATCGAGTATAACAAAGTCCCCTGATCGAGTATAACGCATCCCCTGATCGAGTATAACATATCACCTGATCGTGTATAACAAAGTTCCCTGGTCGAGTATAGTAATGTCCCCTGATCGAGTATAACAGAGCCCCCTGATCGAGTATAACAAAGTCCTCTGATCGAGTATAACAAAGTCCCCTGATCGAGTATAACAAAGGTCCTTGATCGAGTATAATAAAGGCACTTGATCGAGTATAACAAAGTCCCCTGATCGAATATAAAAATGTCCCCTTATCTAGTATAACAAAATCCCGTGATCGAGTATAGCAAAGGTCCTTGATCGAGTATAACAATGGCCCCCGGTAGAGTATAACAAAGCCTCCTCATCGACTATAACAACGTCCCCTGATCGAGTATAACACATCCCCTGATTGAGTAGAACATATCCCCTGATCGTGTAAAACAAAGTCCTCTAATCGAGTATAACAAAGGTCCCTGATCGAATATAAGAAAGCCTTTAATCGAATATAACAAAGTCCTTGATCGAGTATAACAAAGGCCCCTGTTCGAGTATAACAAAGTCCCCTCATCGAGTATAACAAAGCCCCCTGATCGAGGAAAACAAAGGCCCCTCGTCGAGTATAACAAAGTCTTCTGATCGAGCAAAACAAAGGCTCCTGGTCGAGTATAACAAAGCTCTCTGATCGAGTATAACAAAGTCCCCTGATATATTATAACAAAATCCCGTGATCGAGTAGAGCAAAGGCCCTTGATCGAGTATAACAAAGGCCCCCGGTTGAGTATAACAAAGCCTCCTCATCGACTATAACAACGTCCCCTGAACGAGTATAACACTTCCCCTGATTGAGCATAACATATCCCCTGATCGAGTATAACAAAGCCCCCTAATCGAGGAAAACAAAGGCCCCTGGTCGAATATAACAAAGTCCTCTGATCGAGCAAAACAAAGGCTCCTGGTTGAGTAAAACAAAGCCCTCTGATCGAGTATAACAAAGTCCCATGGTCGAGTATAACAAAGTCACTTCATCGAGTATAACTAAGGCCCCTGATCGAGTATAACAAAGGTCCCCGTTTGAGTACAACAAAGCCTCCTGATCGAGTATAACAAAGTCCCCTGATCGAGTATAACACATCCCTGATCGAGTATAACATATCACCTGATCGTGTATAACAAAGTTCCCTGGTCGAGTATAGTAATGTCCCCTGATCGAGTATAACAAAGCCCCCTGATCGAGTATAACAAAGGCCCCTAATCAAGTATAACGAAGTCTCATGATCGAGTATATCAAATTCCCCTGGTTCGATTATATCAAAAGCCCCTGATATAGTATAACAAAGTCCCCTGGTCGAGTTTAACAATGTCCCCTGATCAAGTATAACAAAGCCGCCTGATCGGGTATAACAAAGTCCCCTGGTCGAGTATAACAATGTCCCATGATCGAGTATAACAAAGTCCTCTGATCGAGTATAACAAAGTCCCCTGATCAAGTATAACAAGGGCCCGTGATTGAGTATAACAAAGGCCCTTCATCGAGTATAACAAACTCCCCTAATCGAATATAACAAAGTCCCCTTATCGAGAATAACAAAGTCCCCTTTTCGAGTATAACAAAGTCCCTGGTCGAGTATAACAAAGCCCGCTGATCGAGTATAACAAAGGCCCATGATCGAGTATAACAAATGCACTTGATCGAGTATAATAAAGTCCTCTGATCGAGTATAACAAAGCCCCCTCATCAAGTATAACAAAGTCCCCTGATCGAATATAAAAAGTCCCCAGATTGAGTAAAACAAAGTCCCCTGATCGAGTATAACAAAGTCCCATGATCGCGTATAACAAAGCCCCCTCATCGAGTAAAACAAAGTCCCCCGATCGAGTATAACAAAGTCCTCTGATCGAGCATAACAAAGGCCCCTGGTCGAGTATAACAAAGGCCCATGATCGAGTATAACAAACGCCCCCGGTTGAGTATAACACATCCCCTGATTGAGTATAACATATCCCCTGATCGAGTATAACAAAGCCCCCTGATCGAGGAAAACAAAGGCCCCTGGTCGAGTAAACCAAAGGACCCTCATCGAATATAAGAAAGCCCCCTGATCGAATATAACAAAGTCCTTGATCGAGTATAACAAAGGCCCCTTACCGAGAATAACAGAGTCCCCTTTTCGAGTATAACAAAGTCCCCTGATCGAGTATAACAAAGCTCCCTGGTCGAGTATAACAAAATCACATAATCGAATATAACAAAGCCCCCTGATCGAGTACAACAAAGGCCACTGGTCGAGCATAACAAAGGACCCTGGTCGAGTGTAACAAAGCCCCCTCATCGAGTATAATAAAGGCCGTGATCGCGTATAACAAAATCCCCTGACCTAGTATAACAAAATCCCCTGATCGAGTATAGCAAACGCCCTTGATCCTGAATAACAAATACCCCTCATCGAGTAAAACAAAGTCCCCTAATCGAATAAACCAAAGCCCCTGATCGAGTATAACAAAGGCCACTGCTCGAGCATAACAAAGTCCCCTGATCGAGTGTAACAAAGTCTCCTGATCAAGTATATCAAACCTCCCTCATCGAGTATAACAAAGTCCCCTAATCGAGTATAACAAAATCCCCTGGTAGGGTATAATAAAGGACCCTGATCGAGTATAACAAAGTCCCCTGATCGACTATAGCAAAGGCCCTTGATCGAGTATAATAAAGGCACCTGATCGAGTATAACAAAGGGACCCGGTTGAGTATAAGAAAGTCTCCTGATCGAGTATAACAAAGTCCCCTGATCGAGTATAACAAAGCCTCCTCATCGAATATAACAAAGTCCCCTGGTCGAGTATAACAAAGTCCCCTGGTTGAGTATAACAAATACCCCTGACCGAGTATAACAAAGGCCCCGATCGAGTATAAGAAAGTCTCATGATCGAGTATAACAAATTCCCCTGTTTCGAGTATAACAAAGTCACCTGATCGAGTATAATAAAGGCCCAGGATCGAGTATAACAAAGGCCCTGATTGAGTATAAAAAAGCCTCCTGATCGAGTATAATAAAGGCCCATGCTCGAGTATAACAAAGTCCCCTGATCGAGTATAACACATCCCCTGATCGAGTAAAACATATCCCCTGATCGTGTATAACAAAGTTCCCTGGTCGAGTATAGTAATGTCCCCTGATCGAGTATAACAAAGCCTCCTCATCGAGTATAACAAAGTCCCCTGTTCGAGTATAACAAAGTCCCCTGTTCGAGTATAACAAAGTCTTCTGATCGAGGATAACAAAGTCCCCTGATCGATTATAACAAAGGTCCTTGATCAAGTATAATAAAAGCCCCTCATCGAGTATAACAAAGTCCTTTGATCGAATATAAAAAAGTCCCTGATCGAGTAAAACAAAGTCCCCTGTTCGAGTATAACAAAGTCCCCTGATCGAGTATAACAAAGCCCCCTGATCGAGGAAAACAAAGGCCCCTGGTCGACTATAACAAAGTCCTCTGATCGAGCAAAACAAAGGCTCCTGGTCGAGTATAACAAAGCCCTCTGATCGAGTATAACAAAGTCCCCTGATATAGTATAACAAAATCCCGTGATCGAGTATAGCAAAGGCCCTTGATCGAGTATAACAAAGGCCCCCGGTTGAGTATAACAAAGCCTCCTCATCGACTATAACAACGTCCCCTGATCGAGTATAACACTTCCCCTGATTGAGTATAACATATCCCCTGTTCGAGTATAACAAAGCCCCCTGATCGAGGAAAACAAAGGCCCCTGGTCGAGTATAACAAAGTCCTCTGATCGAGCAAAACAAAGGCTCCTGGTCGAGTATAACAAAGCCCTCTCATCGAGTATAACAAAGTCCCCTGATCTAGTATAACAAAGTCCCATGGTCGAGTATAACAAAGTCCCTTGATCGAGTATAACAAAGGCCCCTAATCGAGTATAACAAAGGGCCCCGTTTGAGTACAACAAAGCCTCCTGATTGAGTATAACAAAGTCCCCTGATCGAGTATAACACATCCCCTGATCGAGTACAACATATCACCTGATCGTGTATAACAAAGTTCCCTGGTCGAGTATAGTAATGTCCCCTGATCGAGTATGACAAAGCCCCGTGATCGAGTATAACAAAGTCCTCTGATCGAGTATAACAAAGTCCCCTGATCGAGTATAACAAAGGTCCTTGATGGAGTATAATAAAGGCACCTGATCGAGTATAACAAAGTCCACTGATCGAATATATAAATGTCCCCTTATCTAGTATAACAAAATCCCGTGATCGAGTATAGCAAAGGTCCTTGATCGAGTATTACAACGGTCCCCGGTTGAGTATAACAAAGTCTCCTCATCGACTATAACAACGTCCCCTGATCGAGTATAACACGTCCCCTGATTGAGTATAACATATCCCCTGATCGTGTAAAACAAAGTCCTCTAATCGAGTATAACAAAGGTCCCTCATCGAATATAAGAAAGGCCCCGGATCGAATATAACAAAGTCCCTGATCGAGTATAACAAAGGCCCTTGATCGAGTATAACAAAGTCCCGTAATCGAGTATAACAAAGTCCCCTTATCGAGAATAACAAAGTCCCCTTATCGAGTATAACAAAGTCACCTGATCGTGTATAACAAAGTTCCCTGGTCGAGTATAACAAAATCCCCTAATCGAATATACCAAAGCCCCCTGATCGAGTACAACAAAGGCCACTGGATCGAGCATAACAAAGGACCCTGATCGAGTATAACACATCCCCTGATCGAGTATAACAAAGTTCCTGGTTGAGTATAATGTCCTGATCGAGTAAGACACTGCCTGACTGAGTATAACAGTCCCCTGGATAGAGTATATAACAAAGTCTTCTGGATCGAGGATTAAGGAAACCCCTGATCGAAAGTATAACAAAGGCCCTTGATCGAGTATAATAAAGGCCCCTAATCGAGTATAACAAAAGTCTCTGATCGAATATAAAAGTCCCCTGATCGAGTAAAAACAAAGTCCCCTGGTCGAGTATAACAAAGTCCCCTCGAGTATAACAAAGCCCCGTGATCGAGGAAAACAAAGTCTCCCGATCGAGTATAACAAAGTCCTCTGATCGAGCATAACAAAGGCCCCTGGTCGAGTATAACAAAGCCCTCTGATCGAGTATAACAAAGTCCCCTGATCTAGTATAACAAAATCCCGTGATCGAGTATAGCAAAGGCACTTGATCGAGTATAACAAATGCCCCTCATCGAGTATAACAAAGTCCCCTAATCGAATA
>NW_024719519.1:0-13335 GCF_018991925.1 Homarus americanus
GCCTGGGACTTAGGGATAGAAATCCCTTACCAGGCTAATCAGGATCTTAATAAAGGAAAGTCAAGGACCATGGTTTTCCGAGGAATAACAAACAACCGTTTGAGATTGGCATCTCTTTACTATAAAAATATAACACAAAACTCTGACACCACTCAACAAACATCAAATACTTACGGGAGTCAAACAATTAATGGAAGCAAACAATTAAAGGAATCAAACAAATAATGGGAGTCAGCAATTAGTGGATTCAAACAATTAAATGGAGTCAACAATTGATAGAATCGAACAATAAAGGGGAGTCGGCAATTAATGGAATCAAACAATTAAATGGAGTCAACAATTGATAGAATCGAACAATAAAGGGGAGTCAGCAATTAATGGAATCAAACAATGAACAAATATTTCCTACGGCAGTGGCCCTGGGGAAGGTTCTGGAACACGGTGATGCACACTCAGGTTAGGGAAACGTCCACTTCAACTCCACACTCAGCGACGTCTTGAAAAGGCAGGAGAACACCGGGGCACCGACGGAATGTGATGAACTGATGGTCGTGGTATGCGGTAGTGGTAGATGACCAGAGAGTTGGCAGTTGATAGGTGAAGGTCTGGGAACACAGCCCACGAGTCCAGGACCTATGATGAGATCACAGCCAGAATTTGACGGACAGCAGGGTAGCTAGATACTGACGGTATGGCGGCTGGGTTGAATCTCCCGGCGGCGGTGATAGTCGCTGCCGTTCTCACCTCCGTCCAACCACCCCAAGTGTCGTCTGCACCAGCAAACGAGCGAGTTAGCAACGGTAACTAGCCGGAGGATCGTTTCCGCCCTTACACTGCTCCCCCAACAAAAATCTACTGTAAGGTAGATTAAACTTAAGATTAGTACACAAAGCATAATCATCTTACAACAAATGCTTAAATACACATTGCACAATAAAGAAGGGTCATAGAAAAGAATAGGTGGTAACTTGATGTCCAAAACGTAAGGCCGTATCAAGGAACTGCACGTGGGGTCCACTTCAGTCCAAGTTTAAGTTTGGGCCTATTTCCTGTCGTAGAGGATTCTTCTATCTCGTCAGGTGTTGGCAGCAACTGGCAACCGAGATCAACAGACTCTGGCGTCCGAACTTCACAGGAACTCTTGCAGGGTAGTGCCTCGACTAACTCCAGCTTGGGGACGTCGTCAAGGACACGAGCAATGTGGGTCCTGCAATTATATTGCTTTAACAATTTAGCTTGATGTAATTTAGGCTTCTTAGAGGAAGGGGGTGAGAATCGTCCAACAAAATCTATGGCTACCCGAGAAGATGGTTCTGCAACGACGGGTAAGGGTTCAAGTGGAACAGGACGGACTCTACCCTTGGCGGACATACGTGGGCACTGATCACAATTCCTACAAAAAGCTCTAATATCCGCTCCCATACCTGGCCAGTAAAACTGATCAGCAACCTTCCTATAAGTTTTCCTACGAGAACAGTGACTTACAAGAGAGCTCTTGTGAGCTACAGAGAGAATGTTACTACGACAAACATCAGGGACAACAAGTAAAAACCGACCTACTTTAGCTGGTCGCTTGGATGAAACACAAGACCTGTGTAACACCCCATTAATAGAAACAAACTTATAAACCGACCCATCTCTCACCTGATCCTCCTCCCAGGAAGTCACCTTCTCCCTTACCCGCTTAAGAGTGGCACACGAGTCTTGAAGCTTGGCGAACTCCCTGGGCGTCACAGTCAGTGGCAACAAATTCGGCAGAATCAGGGGATGCGGTCGTTTCACCTTCGCCGTCCGTGGCCCTACAGCTTGGACCTTGGCGGCAGGCGTGGTGGCGTGAGGAGGTGGCGAGGCGACCTCGGCAGGTGGCGAGTCGTCGTCCTCAGCAGGTGGCGTGGGGACTGGTGCTGGTGGCGAGGAGACTGGTGCTGGTGGCGAGGAGAGTTTTAACGTTTCCGGGTCGTTAGGGTCACGAACACCGGGAACATTTACCAATGAGGGCACTTGCACATTTAATGGGAGCTCTTACCACATTAGACCAACCAGTGAAATAGGGGCAACGCAGGTAGCACCTAACAACAGGGAACTGGTCAACACGACCTAAATAATCGGCGACACTAACCTTCGGGCAGTTGGAGATGTCAGCGTCAGGCAGGGCTTCTTCAGAGACAATAATGCACGAGCAACCAGTGTCCCTGATGAAAGTAGATGCCCTAGACCCATTGATTGTTCCACTGACACAATAACGGGGGCAGCTCCTGACCTCCAAACAGAATCCGACCTTGTTGCTGGGTTGAGTGTCAGCAGTCTTGAAGGCGAGGGGATTCCTGGGACAGCGAGAACGAATGTGCCCTTCTCCTCCGCAGCTGTGACACCGCACGGCTGGTGAACTACTCTTGTGTACTCTTGGGGATGGTTCCTCGGAGGACAGAGGCTTCGCAATCTTCACTACAGGAGGGGAAGACTTGGGGTAGGCGTTGCGAGCAGACGCCCAGTTGTCGGCAAGATGCACAGCTTCTCCAAGCGTCGCTGGCTGGTGTTCTTTGATGAAAATTCTCAAGTCTGGAGGTAGAGAAGACAAAACTGATCTAATATCATGAAGTTAGAGAGAGACTCAAAGGTTTCTTCAACCCCTGATGTCTCCAGCCATTGTTGAAATAAACGACCCAGGTGAATCGAAAACTGCTGGTACGTTTCTCCCTCTCTAATCTTCGTTCTGCGAAAATCAGCACGATAACCGTCAGAAGTCTTGCAAAATCCTCGCAAGAGAGCTTGCTTCAACAAGAGGTAATCTCGGGTGATGTCGGCAGACAGGGACGTGTAAATTTCTACTGGCTTACCACTCAGAAGGCTACCCAACCTTACAGCATAGCTATCTGGGGCTACACCAAGCAGCTCAGCTACCCGCTCAAACCTAACAAGGTAGGAGGCGATGTCTTCTCCTTCACGGTACACAGGCAAGCTGGGTTTTACCACATTGTCTTGTATATGGCCAGAGGATTCTGGTCTACTTGAAGTATTAATCCTAGCCAGTTCTAGGTCCTTTTCTGCCTGCAACTTAGCTAATTCGAACTCTCTTTCTCTCTGACGTTCCTCCAACTCTCTTTCTCTCTGGCGGACAGCAGGGTAGCTAGATACTGACGGTATGGCGGCTGGGTTGAATCTCCCGGCGGCGGTGATAGTCGCTGCCGTTCTCACCTCCGTCCAACCACCCCAAGTGTCGTCTGCACCAGCAAACGAGCGAGTTAGCAACGGTAACTAGCCGGAGGATCGTTTCCGCCCTTACATTTGAGCTTTTCCCCATCTAGTTATTATATATCTTATTTATATCACTTATGTTACTTGTATATTATTTGTAATTCGAAACCCTTTCCCCAAATATGTAACTGTATATTTTCAGCCTTCTGGCTGCCAAGTTCTTTCAATAAACCGTTAATTATTATTTACTCGTGGTGAATGACATGCACACCATCACACACTAGTGGTGAATGACATGCACACCATCACACTCTCATGGTGAATGACATGCACACCATCACACACTCGTGGTGAATGACATCCACACCATCACACACTCGTGGTGAATGACATGCACACCATCAAACACTCGTGGTGAATGACATGCACACCATCACACACTCGTGGTGAATGACATGCACACCATCACACACTCGTGGTGAATGACATCCACACCATCACACACTCGTGGTGAATGACATGCACACCATCACACACTCGTGGTGAATGACATGCACACCATCACACACTCGTGGTGAATGACATGCACACCATCACACACTCGTGGTGAATGACATGCACACCATCACACACTGGTGGTGAATGACATGCACACCATCACACACTCGTGGTGAATGACATGCACACCATCACACACTCGTGGTGAATGACATGCACACCATCACACACTGGTGGTGAATGACATGCACGCCATCACACACTCGTGGTGAATGACATGCACGCCATCACACACTCGTGGTGAAGGACATGCACACCATCACACACTCGTGGTGAATGACATGCACACCATCACACACTCGTGGTGAAGGACATGCACACCATCACACACTCGTGGTGAATGACATGGACGCCATCACACACTCGTGGTGAATGACATGCACACCATCACACACTCGTGGTGAATGACATGCACACCATCACACACTCGATATTTAGAAGATAATATTCTTCCTCGTGTGTGTGTGGGGGTGGAGGGATGAGGTGGCTGTTGAAAGGCGTGTGGACAACGGTGAATATGAGTGTTGTAAAGGTAAAGCAACTTTGTCTTGGTCCACATGCAGGTTACATATGCCGACATTATAACCCAAGTTGTAATACCACGACACCATAACTCTTACCACAACACCATAACCACCATCATATGTGTACTACCATGACACCATAACTGCCACAACACTATAACCACCATCACAAGTTGTAATACCACGACACCATAACTCTTACCACAACACCATAACCACCATCATATGTGTACTACCATGACACCATAACTTCCACAACACTATAACCACCATCACAAGTTGTAATACCACGACACCATAACTCTTACCACAACACCATAACCACCATCATATGTGTACTACCATGACACCATAACTGCCACAACACTATAACCACCATCACAAGTTGTAATACCACGACACCATAACTCTTACCACAACACCATAACCACCATCATATGTGTACTACCATGACACCATAACTTCCACAACACTATAACCACCATCACAAGTTGTAATACCACGACACCATAACTCTTACCACAACACCATAACCACCATCATAAGTGAACTATCATGACACCATAACTTCCACACCACAACCACCATCACAAGTTGTAGGCCTACTCCCACGACACCATAACTTCCACCACAATCATCACACAACAGTATCATTGCACCCAACACCACTAACATGTCTTTGTCACGTCAGCTGATCAATAATACTGTGATCAACCTAACCTTATAATCTGTGTTACTTAAGTGCCTGGGATTCATTTCTATTATGTATTAAATCACGACTGTTTCTCATACACAATCACTAGTATTATTTCTCCTGCAATAGAGAGTATACAGGAAACCTCTATTTAACGGACTATATGTGAGGTTAATCCGTTAAATATGAAACTTCCTTCTAGCGGACTATATGTAAGAGGTTAGTCCGCTATATGTAAGTTTCACTATAGTAGTTATTGTTGCTACTATAAACATTCACCATCGCTTTTACCGTCACTTGTAGTCTATCATCAGGTCCATAGAGCAAACATTAGGAGTGTTATTTTATGCGGGACCAAAGGTTATATATTTACATGAGAAAATAATGAAGACTTTTATTGACTAATTTCATCATACAGCTCTCGGCCAGTCTTACCTCACACTCCTGTATTTACTTCTTACACCATCCATTACATCCATCCCATCCACCTCATCCATCTCATCCATCACAACCGCCCATCCCATCTCATCCATCCCATCCACCTTATATATCCATCACCCCTTTAGTGTCACCGTTACATAGTGTTACTTTTATTACTGCTTTCAATTTATCGTTATTTGAACGTCACTGTTACTGATACTCGATAATATTCTGTTACTTTAGTTATACTGCAATATCAAGGGCGTGTTACTTTTATTGGATTTTCAGAGTAAGAAGTTATGTGATTTTCACGTTTGTACAAAAAGGAGGTTTAGGTTAGGTTAGCTTAGGTTATGTTAGGTTATGTTAGGTTTTGTTATGTTAGGTTAGGTTAGGTTATGTTAGGTTAGGTTAAATATATGGTATCTTAGAATTTTCATCTAGAATAGGAAATAATTTTAAGTTGCATGAACGCATCAATTTTCCGTGAGAGAATATTAACCTACCCAACAAATCTCTATCGGCTAATGTTCTGTCTGACACACAGTTGACCTGGATAATAACAACTCTTGCTGTTGAAACCGACTCTGACCGCTGTACCACAAACCATAACAGCAAATATTACCAACATTTACAGCTTGAAATAATAACAATTATCATAATTATATAATAACAGGTCGGTGAGGTGAGCTTTGGTCGTAATGATAAGAGATCAAACTGGCTCTTACGGTTTATCACATAATTACTCTGGCTAATACCGACAGTTACAGCAGCATATACCATATTGTTGCCTCATGTAATACAGGTTAATTAACATGGATAATGCCGACATTAACCAGGAAAAGGTTAATTTATTGCGGCCAACACCAGCACTTAGTGACAATGATACTTGTTGCTAATGAGACGAGTTACCGTAAACAAATCTACAGGTAATTAGGAGGATATTAGTACTTAATAACTGTAATTTCGGCTGGTATAGGGTATAATACCAGTTTAATACAAGTAATACCAACAGTTAACACGTGTAGTACAAACAGTTAACACGTGTATTATCAACAGTTAACACGTGTAGTACCAACAGTTAACACGTGTAGTACCAACAGCTAACACGTGTAGTACCAACAGTTAACACGTGTAGTACCAACAGTTAACACGTGTAGTACCAACAGCTAACACGTGTAGTACCAACAGTTAACACGTGTAGTACCAACAGTTAACACGTGTAGTACCAACAGCTAACACGTGTAGTACCAACAGTTAACACGCGTAGCACCAACAGCTAACACGTGTAGTACCAACAGTTAACATGTGTAGTACCAACAGTTAACACGTGTAGTACCAACAGCTAACACGTGTAGTACCAACAGTTAACACGTGTAGTACCAACAGTAAACAGCAGGTGAGGTACAATAAAGTGGGTCGTGGTAGGTGTTGGTGGTGCACGTGTTAACACTCTTGTTATTACAACAACTGGCCAGACACAACACATTCCTGGGGTCGGGTAAACCACTTTGTTTCTGCCCCAGTTATATTGTGTTGTTACTGTGGGGCATACCACCCCCCCAACCCCCCCCGCAGTGTGCAGGTGACGGCGACACCACACGAGAAGGTGCAAATACTTTCGAGTTAGCCCGACTGCATGTACCGGGAGGCAGACAAGCGCCAGAAAGACGCTGCTGCCGCCTCTACCCGCACTGTTACATGGAAGGCACCACCGCACACAGTTACATGTGTGTTGCAATAGTGGCCACAGTTATATGGGTTGCACTGCAGTGACAGTTACAAGTGTTGCACCGTGGCCACAGTTACATGTGTTGCACAGTGGCCACAGTTACATGTGTTGCACCGTGGCCACAGTTATATGTAGTGCACAGTGGCCACAGTTACAAGTGTTGCACCGTGGCCACAGTTACATGTGGTGCACAGTGGCCACATTTACATGTGTTCCACCGTGGCCACAGTTACATGTGTTGTACAGTGGTCACAGTTACATGTGTTGCACCGTGGCCACAGTTACATGTGGTGCACAGTGGCCACAGTTACACGTGTTGCACCGTGGCCACAGTTATATGTGTTGCACCGTGGTGACAGTTACATGTGTTGCACCGTGGCCACAGTTACATGTGTTGTACCGTGGACACAGTTACATGTGGTGCACAGTGGCCACAGTTACATGTGTTGCACCGTGGCCACAGTTACATGTGTTGCACAGTGGTCACAGTTACATGTGTTGCACCGTGGCCACAGTTACATGTGGTGCACAGTGGCCACAGTTACATGTGTTGCACAGTGGTCACAGTTACATGTGTTGCACCGTGGCCACAGTTACATGTGGTGCACAGTGGCCACAGTTACATGTGTCTCACCATTGTCATAAAGAAATGTGGGCTGCACCGTGGCTTACACCCCTACATAATGTGTTGCATCGTGACACAGTTACATGTGCTGCACTGTAATACAGTGACATGTGCTGCACCGTGGCCACAGTTATATGTGCTGCACCGTGACACAGCTACACAGAGCTGGCCCCCATGGCCACACAGTTATACGTGGCTGCACCGTACACAGTTATATGTAAAGGCACTGTGACAGCGCCACATTGCATTGCACCGTGGCTACAGTGACATGTGTTGCACCGTGGCCACAGTTATATGTGTTGCACCGTGGACACAGCTACATGTATTGCCCCATGGCCACAGTTACATGTGTTGCACCGTGGCCACAGTTACATGTGTTGCACCGCGGCCATTTTGCTTGGTGAGTCAGGAGACAAAACATAAACATTGGACAAAGTTAAGACGGGAGGACCACTTCAGGGCTCACAAACTCCTTACTTCTTACACCCAAAATTTCTTGCCGACATTTTACCTCCCGAGAGAGGGTGTTAGGTTTCTTGTCTCTACCTTGTCTTGACTTTCTTGTCCCACACACTAAGATGAGCTGCCTGCTGCCTACCTCCTCCTAATGCAACAAAGAAAGTTGGTTAATGTGCCAACTTTGCTGAGGTTCTTCACTTGTTAAACTATATAATATCTTACCGTGTGCCACTCTTACGGTGTGTGATATAACATACAGGATCCAGGTACACTAAATTACCTTCTACGTGTGTGTGTGTGTGTGTGTGTGTGTGTGTTATAAGTGTCGACTTATTGTGTAATGGTCAGCGTGCTCGCCTCGTAAACGAGTGGTCCCGGGTTCGATTCCAAGGCAAGGTGAAACTATGGGCAATTTTCTTTGCGCCATTTTCCTCTGACCACCCAACAGTAATTGGGGAACTGAATGTTTATCGATTACAGGATTGTGTTCCGGGGTAATGGTTAGCCAGTGCAGCTAGCGAGTTGTCCGGTCTTCTCGGACTATTCCTTGACACTGAGTCAAGATAACTCGTTAATTTAGGGTGTGGTTGTATTAACAACAGCTTCTACACCTTAAAAAAATTCACACCTAGGTGGGCTGGCCATCCTCGTACACGAGGGACAATCATTATAAGCGGCTCTGTGACCGGGATTATTTCTGTGGTAATTCGTTATAACCTACATAATCCACTTTAGACTAAACTTTAGACTAAAATGAACTAAAGTGAAACAAAACTAAACTAAATCTATTTGTTCAGAAGTTGTTTACTTGACTTTGTAATCAGTGGGGTACTATACGGGTATATTGTACTTGTTCTATTTACATTATGTTATGGGGGAAGAAAGTTGATTTACATCCCCGGGGCTCCTACACCACCTGTTGACAAACAACATACCTGGATAAAGAACATAAACTTTCATAGACCATTTATGCTAACGACAGCTGTAGGCTTAACAGGATGGCAGGGCTGGAGGTGGTTGATTAACGACCTTACCTGTAACGAAGTTGGTAGTGTCTCACCTGATAAACTAATTAAGGTTTAGAGGGACGTGGGAACGAACGAGCCTCAGCCTTGACCTATATGGGGTGAGGTAGTGAGTGGTGCTGGCAGGAGGGGAGGAACCCACAACTAACCCACCATCAAGATACAGTACAGACGTTGACGGTGATAACCTTATGTTGTGTTTAAGTCTCAGTTATGTGTTATAAAGACCTTCGAGGTGCTATGAAGGTCTGTAAGTTAGGTTCATGGTGGTTGTAAATCACCAAGTCACAGGAGTGTTGTTAAGTCAACAAATCTGTCGTGTCGTAAAGGGTCACCAAATTGTAGTACTGGTTTAGGTAACCAAGCTCACGGTAATGTTGTTAAAATTCATCAAATTAAAGTCACCAAGTCATAATGGTGAGGTTGTCCATGGTCGCCAGGCTACATCGGTGTTTCTAAAGATCACCAAGCTACAGTCGTAATACTGATGGTCTCCAATTCGTTAGACTAAAATAACAAACTACATTTACCCCTGACAAGACACTCCATTAACCACCTGGAGTACTGGAGGCCCTCAATCAATCATTTACCTTTGATGATGAAGAACCCTGAGGCACTTGAGGGTTAAGCTGATAGATACGAGTGAAAGAAAGACATTTAAGTGTAAGAGGAGAAAAGCAAACGATGTTACTGAGAGGAAGGGAAGGTGATACAAGAGCCTGGAATGATCTGATCGCTGGGAGGAGATCAGGAGGGTGACGGAGATTAAGTGGAGGGATGAGGAGGATGGGCGACTTGATGCTTAACTTATGACTCGCCAAAAAAGACTTGAGACTCGCCAAAAAATACTTGAGACTCGCCAAAAAAGACTTGGGACTCGCCAATAGACTTAAAAGGCTCGCCAATAGAAACATTAGACTCGCGAATAGAAACTTAAGTCTCGCCAATACAGACTTGAGATTGCCAATAGAGATTTGAGAGTCACCAATAGAGACTTGAGACTTACCAATAGAGACTAGAGACTCGCCAGTAGAGACTCAAAACTTCACCTGAGACTTGCAGTATTTAAAATAATATTAAAATGTATCACCATTGACTCCATGCTGGTATTCAGGTTCTGTATACGTCATGCATGGTAGAGAGTTTCAAGATGTTGTTTGTGGTCTATTATATATTGCCAAGATAGGGTGAACCAAGAAGTTAAAGTAAGATAATAGTTTACAGTGTCTAAGGTGTTGTGTTGATTACTTCCAAGACCAAATATTTCACTTATTTACACGAGCACATCAGAGTTGGTTTAATAAGTTAGATTCAATGGTACACATAAGTAGGAGTGGCCGGGGTGTTGACAAAAGGCATGACTAGATGTTGGGAAGATGTGAGGAGTAACATCATTGAACTTGACCAAACACCCGTGGCATAATGTAACGTTATTTCCAAATATTAGAGTCATATACTGTACACAGAACACACATCAGTACAGGAAACAGAACTGTACCGTCATTAGAGTCACTGCCCCAAACATGTCAGGACCAGTGGAAAGTCCTTTGTGTTTGTTGCCATGACAACCTCTCTAATTGTCTTGTATCCTACCTTAATAAAGTTACTTCTGTTGGTGAACGTATATTGTTGTGAGGCTGAAGGACACTCCGGCCTTCATATCTCTGCTGCTGCTGGTATATGTTTCCACCGACTGAGTCAAACTGAAGAAAAACTGAACATTCTTGTAAAATACGTTTTTTCGTGACTTCGTTTCCCATTGTAGGTAAATATTTATTATTAGACATTCAAGACGACTATTGGTGATAAAAACTGGATTATAAGGTGGAGTTGAGTTTTACTGCCTCTAATATTAAGAGTGACAGCGATTTCTCTGAACGTAAAATTTACAACTGCTACATTCATACAGCTACCATCAGATTTATAGCACTGGTCCTCATATTCCATTGAACGACTTTAAATATAAAAGATAAATGACATTCTTCTGGATATTCACAACTTTATTTTTTGAGGATTTTATCTGGGTGAACTTAACAGTGGTGGTGACTGGGGTGATATGGGTCCCTGAAGACGAGTATATAGACTACTTAAATAATAATACCAATCATGTTCTCAGGAGTAAGTGATGACCCTATCAGCCCAGTGTTGTGTATTATATGGATTGATGTACTGTACGTTTATCTTAAGAATATTAATACAGCTATAGAGTCACATTAGAGTCTCATAAGAGTTACCTGAGATGGGACTTTAGGTGGACATAATTAAAGGTGACTAACGCCATGGAACGCTGGACACGTGGCTCTGTTTGGTTCTACAAGGACTGGCAGCTTAGTCGTGAGTTTACGTTCATGACTAAGCTACCAGTTGTGTTACCTGGCTTGACCCAGGTGGAGGGATAAGAGATTATGCATGACCATTCCCTGGGCCGCCCGAGTCTCCCTACCAAATTTCAAATAACTCTCTCTCTCCCTTCTCTCTCTCTCCCTTCTCTTTCTCCCCCTTCTCTTTCTCCCCCTTCTCTCTTTCTCCCCTTCTCTCTTTCTTCCTCCTTTCTCTCTCTATTACATCCTCTATATTTTCCTTCCCCCTCTCTCTCCCTCCCACTCTCTCTCCCACTCTCTCTCCCTCCCCCCCTCTCTCTCTCTCCCACTATCTCTCCATCCCCCTCTTTCTCTCCTTCTCCCTATCTCTCTTTCTCCTTCTCTCTTCCTTCTCCCTCTTACTCTTCCTCACCCCTCTTACTCTCCACCCCCCTCACTCTTCCTTCACCCTCTCTCCCTTCCTCTCACTCTCCTTCCTCCTTCCTCTCCTTCCTTCACCCTCTCTCCCTTCCTCTCACTCTCCTTCCTCCTTCCTCTCCTTCCGTCACCCTCTCTTTGTTCTATTTCTATACACACACAGTTAGGTAAACACAACAGTGAGTTAGTTCCACCTCCTGGCGCCACTAATTATGTCCGCCCAGGTATACTTCACCTTAACTACTGCTGAATATCTAACTCTGCAATTTCGCTGTAATTAAAGGTCAGTCACCTTATTCAAATAAACAAATCTATCCTGGTAGATTAAGGGAGAGTGGGGGTGAGGAGGAGGAGGGGGGGCAGTGAGAAAGAAAATGAGACAGACATGAACACAGAAAGAGACAAAGAAAGATATTTAAATTAGACCAAACTCGTGCCTCCAGATCAGTACTTTCCAACCTTTATTGTGTTGGTCTTCCTCTCACCATTTTAACTTGACCACGAACTACCATGAGCGCTCGAACAATAATTCTACCATTTTATAAAACTAATAAACTAACTTTCATAAGCCTTTATTTTATTTTATTTACTCTTATTGAATAGAAATATATAGCAAAAAGTGCCCCAACTACTTCAGCACAGGTAGTGGGTGGATATATGCAACATGAGCTGCAACATTTACCACGGAGTCATTGTTCGGAACAATAGTCTTATTAACTTCTATCTCCACTTTAGAGATGATTTAGAAGGTGTATATATTTTGTTTGGCTAATGACGAAGATTTCATTCAGCAGAGAGGAGACTCAGTACACAAGGGGATAAAACTTCTTACTCTAAATTTATTCATTATATAATAATTCAATTTAGAAAGAACTATTTTCCGTATTTGTGTGTAGACTATAAAGGTCATTGCTGGCCATAAACCTGCACAGGTTGACCTGCCAATACTGAATTCGAATTGAATTGAAACATTTTATTTAGCAAGAAAAATACAGATACAGAGTGGATAATAAAAACAATATTAACATGGCTGAGCCAATTGAGAACCTGAGCTCTCTTTGAGGCACCTGATATATACTATACATTTATCTCAAGGAAGTATTATGTAACATTTAGTATCATCTGGAATAGTACAATAGCATGGTAGTAATAAGTACATCTCATAGTGTTACCACGGTTATCCCTTCAATATTTATTTATTTTATTATTTATCATTTTTATTTTTTATTTTATTTTTTTATTTATACATACATATACACATGCCTACACATATATACACACATATATATATATATATATATATATATATATATATATATATATATATATATATATATATATATATATATATATATATATATATAT
>NW_024719520.1:0-9960 GCF_018991925.1 Homarus americanus
CATAATTAGGTTCTACATATGTGAGAAATAACAAGTTCAGCATCATTGCCTGATAGAAACAAACCATAACTGAATTGGAAGTTTGAGAATATATAGATTACACTGATATGAAGACTGCCTCTATATTATCTTTCATTTCCACCCACAAGAGAGATAAGGTATAATGGGAAATGCTGTTAAACCATGTAATAATCTTATACTTGCGGGTACGATAAATTAAACTATTACATGGGGGTGAAATATATTAGAAAAACATCCGTGAATATGATGTTGGTCCGGCGATCAGTTGAAGTAGAGGAAGGCAGGAAGGTCTTGTGTGGCAAAATCTTCAACGAATTAATATTTTTTTTCATAAAATCGTTCATAATTTGGAGTGACTTCAAACTTGGATGTCTTAAAGGAAGTCATTTAGATGTTCGATTATGTAGTCTTCGTGGCATTACGGGGAGGAGTCACGTCATCCTACACACAGTACAGTGCTCTCGCTCTTTGACGATATTCACCTCCCAAGTCGATGGAACATTTCTTATTTATAATCAGCCGAAACATTTTAGATGTATATCTACCACCGGAGGTCAGAAGAAATATCTGCTGCACAGTCGTGGACAAAGTTCGCTCCCAGTGATGAAACTGAGTCACGGGAATGAGTCTCCGAACTGACTTCCCTGACTGTCATCTGGTGCGGGTGTGATGTTTTATCTCAATTGGGGTCGACACTGCTTCAGTTTGGGAGGGAGTGAACTTTTGACCCCGGGTGTACGTGTCAAAGGTTGTAAAAAAATTATATAACCTTCATATATAACTGCCATCACCCGTCATGAAAAGTGTAATATGATATACTCCAAAGTTGATATAATTTTGTGCCAATTTCACAGTTCTGAAGATAATTTACCATAATTAAATGTGTTTTGAAATATGTTTTTGCTACAGCCTCCCGACTGAATATTATATTAATATTTGATATTGAGTTGCGGTGCGGTAACTAAGCTGAACACACCCCGTAATAGAAACGAGCAGAGTAGGTTTGAACTTTAACTTGTTTTCGGCCAACTTGCGAAATGCAGAAAAAGGCTCAAACATATTTCATGGGCAAAGTAACATTCTTCAGTTATGTGTTAATTTACTTGTGGTAAAAGAAACAGATGGTGGAACGCCTTCATCTCTAGGCTGCGACAAACCCCCACACACAACCTCCCTTTACAGCTACTCAGAACCACTACCACCAAGAACCATTCCACTCTCAGCCTGACTCAACAGTTCTTGACGGTACAGCTTCGACACAGACTTGCTACAGTTAGAGGTTTGTATCAGTATAAATAAATGGAAGTCCAACATATATTTTCCACAGTAGGTTGCGTGTGTGGTTTATTTTGCCTCGTGTGTAATGTTACTTTTTGTTGCTGGTAAAATATGTTCTTTCATTTATTTATTTCTGGCAATTATTCTAAACTAAGATATATTTTTTTTATTACTCCCTTATCTTGACTGAGTGGTATATATTGAATTCATCTAATTGTGTTTAATTCACTTATATAAATATATAAGATCTATTGCATTTGTTGTCAGTGATTCATCACTTGTGACTGTAAGCTATAATATCAATTGTATTTATTGATAATGGAAATACCAACAATAAAAAACAGATATCTCCCACACATCCGCGGTGAGGAAATTCTTGCTGTACTTGTAGTGATGGGGGAACTGTTTCTGGGTCATTCCTAAGCTTACGGAGAAGTTGTTCGCCGTCTCCAGTCTGTGTTGGCTATTTGTTGCCGTGGCCACTGTGGTGAGGCTCGTGTTTAAAATATTCACCAGGTATGAGATCCAGAGTATTCAGGTCTGTTCCCTCAACTGGGGGGAAATAAATGAGGTCTATTAAATTTACAGGTAAAAGGTAAACCCCCGTTACAGAATCATTATTGGTGAAACCCCCATGGAACAGAAGGCTCTGTGTGTGTGTGTGTGTGTGTGTGTGTGTGTGCGTGTGTGTGTGTGTTAAATGAAGCTAATAAGACAGGAATCTAAATCTCTCTTTCTCTCTACATTATTTTGTCTACTGGATCAGCAAGAGAGGGACATAAGGAAATCACCGCCAGTCATCGTACCACCACTATCGCAAATGTCACCACCACCGTCAGTCACCATCTTACAACTATACCATCACCAACACTATCACACCGCCACTGTCTATAACCACCACTGCCATCGATGTTTTTTGTTACTTTAATTTTAATAAAATCAGCTCTATAAATTAATTTAGACATTTCGAACAATGTTAACAAGGACAAATACAAAATGAGCAGAGAATAATGAGTGACCCTTGAGCCTTGATGATCAACTCTGAACTATATTTTGTTGGTGTTAACACGTCAAATGGATGGGAACTTGAGAGAAAAAGAAATCAAACAAAGTTGCAGTGTAAAACGCTTTATAAAATGTGAACCATAAGGCGCGATTCTACCGTTGAAAACACCATCAGAGGCGGCGCCCCTAAAATCAACAACCTTCCGCCGCCGACAATAGAAGGTATTAAATAACTTGACTATATGCAGGTCAAATTGGTGCCAACAACTTTTATACAACATAAACCTATACAGGAACTGAACATTTAACATAACTACGGGGAAAAAACATCAAAGACGCTGTTTAAAAGTTCCCTGTCTTAAGAATTTCAATGCAAAATTAAGCACACCAAAACAGTTTAAAGATAAAATGTAACCCCAAACTGAACGGATTTGTCAAGTTAAATATTAGTATGAAACCAATTTGCCCTCCTAATGCCTTATAACATAACATTTGCAAGAAAATATCATAAATTTCTCATATCTTTAATATAAGCTCTTCATGGTTGTGTGTGTGTGTGTGTGTGTGTGTGTGTGTGTGTGTGTGTGTGTGTGTTAGCAAAATGTAAAAAAACCAGTAGACCAGTTATGCTAAAGACAGTAGGTTGTCGATTTATTGTCGAAATAAATAATGTTTTTAAAAGAATATAATTCACAAGTTAAGTCCGTGAAAGATCTCTTAGAAGGAGAGTTGACAGCTGTGAGGACCATCTCTCCTAGGACCATTACCTATTATCTCTTTCTTATTTTTCACCGAATGTAACAAATGATCAGCTACGTTTGTGAAGCTTGAAGTTCCCGGTGTGAGAAGGCGTGTAGTCATAACTAAGACGAGTATACCATGCACCCTAACTTGTTCTCATCTTTTCCTTTCAGTTTTCCTTTCTTGTGAGAAAATAGAGGACAAGACAACTTTAAACTGGTGGGGTCCCCAAACCTCCTCCAAGTTAACAATTTGTAACTACTTACTTATACAACTTCTCTCGTTTATCTTCTTACCTACTATAAATCATTCAATAAGGGAATAATTCGGTTTCAAATATTAGTTAATTTTATATCCATTGTTGTAGACAGCTCAAGACCTCTAAATGTCATTAAAATGGAGTCACTTTTTAATCATGAGATAGTCAATTTATTATAGGTGAGGCTAAATCTGTGTTTTTCATAAATAAACTATTATTTTAGTTCATTCTTAACCAAGGTTTAAGTTAAGCCAAATTGGTTTTATTCATAGTTGAGATATTTCATTTAAAGTCATACCTCACTGAACAGCAACTGTAATCATGACCTAGTATCTCTTATCTTAACAAAATAATAAATTTCATTCTAGACAAACAACACGTGTCTGGCTCACCTTATGGTCTCATTGTTTTATATTAAATATTTATCTAAAAAGACGTCTATCACCGACAATCTTTTCATGAGTCATTTGCATAATCATCCCCGGATGCTGTAATATTTCCTATACACGTGACCCACACAGCTAAGCCCTCACCTACAGGAACACATCATTACAGAATACACACATTAGATCGTACGTTCACCCAGAGGAGAAGTGCCAACATATAAGAGCTAATGACATTTTGATGAGAGACGATGACAGGGACTTGTGGAATTAATGCCCTGATATTGACACGTGACTGATAGACTACACAAAGGATGATGCTTTTGTGTGTGTGTGTGTGTGTAATAATAATAATAATAATAATAATTAACGGTTTATTGAAGAGAATACAGCCGGAAGGCGAAAATATACAATTACATAATCGGGGAATGGTTCTCTGATTTACAAATGATGTACAAGCAACATAAGTACAATATGATATATAATAATTAGGTGTTGATAACTTTTACAATGGGTTGGGACTGGCTGTTCTTGTAGCAATCAGTTCGTGCTCGTATGGACTGGATGCGGTTGGGCAGGTGTGTGGCCACGGCCAGGACAGTAGCTTGGGGCATGCAGGTGTGCTCCATCCTTCAGGTTAGGTCAGAAGCGTGAGGTCAGGTCATGTTAGGTCAGATCCAGCCACAATCAGTATTGCTGTATGTGCTTTTCCTTCGAGTTGAAATTGTCACTTTTGTATATCACTTGTGAGTTGGTCGTTAATCTTTGCACTGTACTGTGGTGTGAGGATGTTGATAAATCCAGATGGGAAGGAGGAGATGGGGGAGGGAGGGCCCGACAGACCGGGCTGGCAGCTGTCTCCATGATCAAGAGACCACGGCCGCGTTAGCGGGGCAGCGCCGACTACCAACGTCCTTACCCTATGAAGGCTGAGGTGTGTGTGTGTGTATGTGCGTGTGTAATAATAATAATAATAATAATAATAATAATAATAATAATAATAATAATAATAATAAACGGTTTATTGAAAGAATACCAAGACTTACATTTGATTTAGACAATGATATAATATGCATTGAATACATTTACAGGCTGTACAGTACATAAATCAGAGTAGTTTATTATTTTTAACAATAGATGGGATGGTGCTATTCTTATTCATATCGGTGCGGGCTCTTATGGGCTGAATGTTGTAGTGGCGGACTGCGCGAGGTGGGGAGGGGGCTGCCGGTGGCAGGAGGTGGCGATGACGAGGTGCATTAATTGGCTGCCAAACCCTTTCAGTGCTTGGTGGTGGAGGTCACTGAGGATAGCATTTCCAGGGTGGAGAGAGCGTTGGTGTAGCCGAGTATTCTGCGCCGAGCATGATTCTGCAAGCCCTGCTCTGTACCTTCTCTAGCTGACGTTGTTGGGTGGAGTTGAGAGAAGACGACCAGGCTGGTGACGCATACGTTAGTTTGGGGAGAATAAAGGCGTTGTAGATGGTCCTCAGTGGGTGTCCAAGTGACCTAAGTCGTCGTAATGGAGACGGCACGAGGCTGCCCTGACTGTGTTATTTACATGGGCTTCCAGTCAAGTTTGTTGTCTATAGTTACACCCAGGAGTTTGGCAGACTGCACCAGCTGGAGAGGATGGCCACCCATCAGACTGCTGGGCTTGCACTGGAGTGGTGTGTGTGTGTCCTCTCCCATCACTCTACAAGTACCTGCCCGATATATTCCTCTCCATCACTTTACTTCTGTTCCTATAATATATCCATTACCTTACCTCTGCCTCACTTCCATTCATCATTTGTCCCATTTCACTTTAACTATTCATTACGTCACCTCTATGTGGCTTTGACCTTACCTTCATCACAATCAATATAATAATAATAATAATAATAATAATAATAATAATAATAATAACAATAATAATAGCGGAGTTAACATTAGCAGCCCACCTGTACCATTGTGTGTTTTGGTTCAGGTGATGGCGTTCGAGCTGCCGAGAAAGTGAATCCATTTCCTCTTTTACTAAAATTATTTGTTTTATTTTTTATTGTAAAATATCATAAAATATAATATTCTCGTTAAAGTATTTTTGTTCATGTTTCGTTATTCCTTTTGAAAAATCCCATAAACTACCATGTGTAATACGTAAAACCTATAAATTCTGTGGATAAGACCTTAATGGCTCACAAATTAAGGGTTGCTACAGAACACACCCACACACACACACACACAAACACACATTTATGAAGAATTATGAATATTTTTCACTCTTTTATCTTTCGTTTCCTGTTAATACGTTAATCTTTTTAACTTAAAAATCCCTTTACTAATTTGTTCACCTGTATAATTTAATATACTACGAAAATCAGTCAGGTACAGTGGGGAAATGTGTTCCTACGCCACCTATGGTAACCCATGTCTCCAAACGGCCAACCTATATGACCTATAGCAAACCTATCCACATCACGTCCGTCGTTACACGACCAATACCCATTCATTCAAACAGTGATACTACTACTGCAACGGTACTGTTTGAGAGGTGTAGGAACACATTTCAATAACCAGCATTTAAATATTTTTTTTTAACATGACTAAAGGGTTTTGATTATAAATACCAACATTGTCGAGTATAACACTGAGTCTGCTGACCAGTCCAGGGATTTCACAACTGTTCTAACTCACTGCAACTTGACACACCATCCATGACTCCTCCATCACAACCATCCATCACCCCTCCGTCACAATTCATCCATTACCCTCCGTCACACCATCCACTCAACACCTTCCTTCCGTATCACAAACCCATCCATCAATCTTCCATCACAACCATCCATCACTCCTCCATCACAACCATCCATCACCCTCCGTCACAACCATACATTACTCCTTCCGTCACAACCATCCATCACCTTCCGGTCACAAACCATATCCACTCACCTTCCAGTCACAAACCACCAATCCCCTCCATCACAACCACATCCATCACTCCTCCGTCAAGCAACCATCCATCAGCCCCTACCAACCATCCATCACCCTTCCATCACAACCATCCATCACTCCTCCACTACAAATCCATCCATCAGCCTCCCTCTGTCACAACCATCCATCACCCTTCATTACAACTCCTCCAGTCCCCTCCAATATAAACACTCTGGCTACTCATCGCCTTCCTGTAAAATTCCTCAGCCAACTTTCATATTATCACACCCACTTGACCAAACTTACATGACAATATTACCTATTTAAGCTTCCTCAGAGGAATTAATAAATAAGATAAAGAAACAGCCTGGTGTTTGATAATAAATGAATATGATGTGTTTATTTTCTCTTTTATATTTAGGAAGAAGCAGACGGCTGTGTTTCATCTGGAATTAGCCAAAACAAAATATTAAAAGTGAAGTCTGTATTAAGAGGTTTAATGAGACAATTCCAAAGCGAAGTTTGCAAGATAAATAAAATAATGATCTCAAATGATAACATTTCTTTATCAAGTTTATAACTTAGAGATACTTTTGAATTTCAGGGTGCCGGTTATGGTAAAATGACATCTAAATTGTATTGCTCTTCATATTAGAAACAATTTTATATAAAATATTCACTGTTGTGACTTATGTTCATCGATAGTTTTCATCTGTAACATGCTGTACACCCTCCACCCTGTACTGACAATGTCTCGGTAACTGCTCTTTCACTACCCGGCCAGTACACCGTCCACGTTATGAATAACCCTTTCCTTCTGCGCCTGTTTAAAAGTAACACCATACCGTATTTCCTTAAGTTATATGAACACTATCTTCCCACCTGTTACCTGTAGTTAATGATTCGTGTTCCTCCAGGTAATATGGCTCACGTCACAAAAACACACCTGCAGTTAATGTATCGTGTTCCTCAGTGTAAACATGGCTCACGTCATAAACACACCCAGAAGTTAATGACTCCGTGTTCTCCAAGTAAATAATGGCCTGTACTGCCAAACACAAATAGTTAACTCTCCTTCCCTTCCATTCTACATCTTCTCTAGTATGTCTTTATAACGACTCTCTCAGTAATGATCTCTTGACGACCTCTAATAACTTCAAAAATGACCTGTCAGTAACGACCTTTTCAGCATTTAATTCCAGTGACGACCAGGCATCGAATTCTCCCCAGCAACATCCTCCAGTACCTCACATTGTCTCCCAGCGCCTTTGTAGTCAGCCCCATCATGTTTAAAATGTAATTAATAAAGATTTCCCATATCCATATATTGTATATCAAATTACAAATGGTTCAGACTCTTGAAGGCAGATAATGACCATTTTTTTAGAGAGATAAACCACCATAAATGTCTCGAAGGTATTCATAGCTGTAATGTGATTCTCTTAAAGATGTATCTCTCCATGGCAGCTGTTAATTTTTGACCCTTGAAGGTGCAGAAAGCAGCTAATTAGTGTCTTTAAAGGTGTGTCTTACAGCCACACTGGATCTGAAGGTGTATCTTAAGAGCTGCGTAATCTCTGACCTTCGAAGATGTATTCTCACAGCCACATTCTTGATCTTGAAGTGTATGCATGCCACACTATGGCCCCAAAGGTGTATTCAAAGCCAAATATTGGACCCTAAAGATACCCGACAACCTGCATCTTTACTCACAGGCTTATCTATAGAGTGACGATGTAGCGCCTTGCTTGCCTGCAGACATGGTGTTGCTCCTCAAGTCTTGACCTCTGGTAATGGTATAATGTGGTTGGGGTTCTCACCCTTCCTCCCCCAGTCAAGAATGCACAGTTGGGGAAATGTGTCTCATCTCTGTGGTAATACGTGTCTGCCAAAACCGCAAGTCGCAGTAGTAGTAGAATATATATATATATATATATATATATATATATATATATATATATATATATATATATATATATATATATATATATATACAGTTGGTTTCAGGTTATAGGAACACATTTTAGCAACTGTAACCACTGTATGTTACCAATTGTCAGTACCAGTCGTTACTAATTTGCGCCAGCAATTACACCATATACCACTGTGTCAGCACTCAGTCGTGTTGCTACTGTGTCAGCACCAGTCATGATACCATCGTCAGCACCAGTCATGTTAGCTTCACTGTGGGGAAAGACTAAATATATTACCACTGCGTCGTAAAACATCAATTCATATGCTCACCACAGCAACCAGTCGTGCCGCCACCTATTGGCACCAGCTCATGTTAATACTTCACTGTGTCAGCACCAGTCATGTTACCTCTCTGTGTCAGCACCAGTCGTTACCACTGTGTCAGCACCAGTCGTTACTACCAGGTCAGCACCAGTCGTGGAAGCTATCACTTGCGTCAGCATCACCAGACGGATTCAACAGCCTGTCAAAATCACCAGCCTGCGTTACCACTGTGTCAGCAATCAGTCAAGTGTCACCACCGTGTCGCACCAGTCGGTTACGCACCAGTCAGCAACTAGCCTGGCGTCACCACTCAAATAAAACCACCCATGCATACCACTGTGTCAGCACCCAGTCGTTATTACCGTGTCAGCACCAGTCGTGTTAAATACCGTGTCAGCACCAGTCATGTTACCGCACTGTGCTTAGCACCAGCAACACCAGTCAGCAATTCAGTCATGTCACCATCAGTCAAAGAATTCAGTCATAAGCCACCATCGTTAACTAGTCATAGTTACCAGGTCAGCACCCCAATTTCATGAGATAATTACACTGTGTCAGCACCAGTCGTGTTATTACTGTGTCAAAGCAGGTCTGAATGCGTTACCACTGTGTCAGCACCAGTCATGTTACCACTGTAAGCAACAAAGCAATTGTCATGTTACCACTGTGTCAGCACTCAGTCATGTTACCACTGTGTCAGCACCAGTCATGCTACCACTGTGTCAAAGAATTCAGTCGTGTTACCACTGTGTCATAATTCAGTCATGTTACCTAATTGTGCCACCAGTCATGTTACTAATTGTGTCAGCACCATCTATGATAACACCTGTGTCACACCAGTCGTGTTACATTACCTGTGCTGGCACCATATTGGTGTTTATCACACTAAACAGCCAGCACTAGTCATGTTACCACCTCAGCTCAGCACCAGCTCAAGGGTCACCACTGTGTCAGCACTAGTCATAAGCATCACCGTGTCAGCAGCAGTCACAGCATTAATTGTGTCAGCACCAGTCAGCACACTGTGTCAGCACCAGTCATAAGCGCCACCGTGTCAGCAACCAGTTTGCGTTACCACCGTGTCAGCACCCAGTCATAAACACTGCGTCAGCAATTCAGTCAT
>NW_024719521.1:0-11328 GCF_018991925.1 Homarus americanus
TGTTCTCTGTCCTGAGTTTGGATGCGATCGTGACTGTAAATCCGAGGCCCACATCTCCTGTATTTGCAAGCGTGAACTGAAGATTCCTGTGATCGAACTGGCATTTGTCAGAGCACAGAGAGAGACGACTGGCAGTATAGGGGCTCTCATGATTTCTAGCCAAGATATTCCGGAGTCCAAAAGACAGGAGGCTGCCACAGAGAGACAGAAGAGGAGAAGAGTTGCCGAGGAAAAGAGACTTGAGAAGGCCCAGGGTGAGGAAAAAAAGGCCGATGATTGGAGTCAAGCTGATTCAGAGTTTAATGACTTCCCCATGGCTGATCCGAGTGCTGACCAGGAGAATGGTGATTTTGTCCCTAACCCAGAAAATAATGATCCCAAACCTTCCAGGCATAAGATTCGAAATAGGAAAGATATCCCGAGTATAGCTCTGGCCAGCATGCGACACCACACTGGTCTCAGAGAAACTGCAGAGATAAAGAACAAAGGTCGAATGATGTGTTTGATAACACCTGATGATGTTTTCACCTGGTGATAGACTGGTACAAAGTAAGGAGAGCTCTGGTAGAGAAACTTGTCACAACTCCAGAAGAGAGTTTGATAAGGGGATAAGAGAAAATGGAATCAATTGTTTGTTCTTTGATGGGAGAATGGATGACACTAAAGTGTTCATGAAAGTTGGAGATTCTGACAAGTTGTTCCCTGCCATGGTGAAGGAGGAACACTACTACTGCTGCAGTGAACCAGGAGGGAAGTATTTGTGGCATTTCACTCCAGAGAAAGATGACATCAGGAAACCAGCTGAGATAGTGGCAGATAACATTGTGAACTGGCTCAGAGAGAGGAACGTAGACCAGACCCAGCAGGCCATTGGAGGACAAAATCAACAATGAGAACACAGGTATATAAATATATAGTGGATAAAAGGGAAGATTAGAGGAAGCGACCTGATCACAGAATTCCTCCACACCAACGAGTTGCTACTCAGACATCTGATCCAGGAGCTGGATGGCAAGACTCTTTCAAACAACAGATGGTCTGGTCCTCTTGGCAAGATGCTGGACTCTGCCACTGAGTTAGAAATAAATCCGAGCTTTGAAAAAATCACAGTTGGCCCTCCACTCGTTGAGCTTGCACATACTGTCATTGACGACCTGAGTACTGACCAGTATTATGGTTACATGATTTGCAGTGCCATCAAAACTGGGGTCATGCCTGATAGACTTTGCTTACCCGGCAGATAGGTCCAGTCTTCATATCTTCAGTGCCTGCCAAACGCCTCAGGTTCTGCAGAATTTGGGTCGCTCATCATAAACTGAAAGGGAACCAGCTTCACAACCTGAGACTTATTGTCCAATTCATCGTGAGAGTCTACTTGCCAAATTGGTTCAACACCAAGGTCAAGTCATCGTTCTCCGAAGGTCCGAGGCATGTTCTCTTCCAGCTTGAGCTCCTGAGGAGTCAGCCAAGGAAGGTTGCTCAGATTGTGGAGCAGACTGTGAGGAGATCTTCCTGGTATGCTCATCCTGAGGCAGTTCTGCAGACAATGCTCTGCAGTAAGGATGAGGAGGAGAGAAGAGTGGCAGTCAAAAAGATCTTGGATATGAGACTTATGAGAGGATCTGGGCATGACGAATCAGTTGGTGACGATTCCTTCAGGGTCAGGAAGACTCCTGAAGTCAATCTAGGTGCCAAGACCCTCACTGATCTCATAGATCTGGATAACATCCAGGTTGGCAGTGAGCCTTTCTACCTGCAGCAGCCCCTCACCAATGCACCAAGTCAGAGCTTTCCTGACAACCCCATGTGACAAATTCTGCCTGGCCCCTCGCATTGACCCAGAGCATAGAGCTGTGTTAGGTGGCCAGCAAGTGAGCGAGGCCAGCAGTCACGCAGGCTGTTGGTGGAGAGGAGGGAAGACGCAAGCATCCGAGCCTGGTATGGTCAGGCAGGTAGGTGATGAGAGAAACAGAAGCCAAGAAAGATGTTCTCTATGGTGTGCAAGTAAAATGACTTCGGCCGTAGTAGTAAAACCGGTTTTTGGGTCGTAGTAGTAAAACCGGTTTTTGTATTTGATGATTTTGTTTTTTAAAGGAATATTAAATTTAATAAATGTGTCAAGATCATTCGTTTCACTATTCTGGATCATTTTCATCCTAATAAATTAACCTGATACATTTATTTTACTTTAAATAAGCTATTTAGTGGTGTTGGTAAAAGGGTAGGAATACTGAATTTTCATAAGATTTCAAGTTAAAATTTACCTAGCAAAAAATGAAAACTTTTCAAATCTGAAGATATCACATGATTCTGCACATAGAACTACATCATTAATACCATGGGCCGATTTTTCAAACTAAAAAAAAAAAATTCGCCTCTGTATGACACACCCTAATGTACTGTTGTTCACATGTTTATTGTCTCCCGGCCCCCGCTTAGCTGAAGGGTCCTAGAAGTGTTGTGTGTCCATCTGTCTGTACGTTCATCTTGTTCCTCCCTGTGTATGTCCATCACTCCAATCCTCTGTATGTCTGCCCGTTCTTGTGAGCGTCCATGCACCCCTCAATGAGTCCATCTGTTGCTCTGTCTGGTCATATGTTCCTCTGCACGTTCGTGTGTCAGAGTTGTGAACGCGACGCCACGAGAACGAACTGAACTATGGTCTCCATCTCTGGCACAAAGCTGCCTGATCTGGGGCTCTCAGACGAGGCCAATAAGCAATATTTTTTCCTCCTGATGTAGAGGAATTGTGACTTCTATGTCGTCTTGGGTCACCAGTCGTGGCCTGGGGGGTTGGGGGGTAGATCGACGGGTTCTTACTGTGCGAGTTATATTAATCTAAAAACAATTATTACTTTTCCAAGATAACTTCATATAAGTTACGTATGTTTCTATGATTAATGTAAAGTATTTATTCAACATGACTTAGTGAATGATAAACAAACTGACAGTTGGCTTATTTTTTCTCCTTTATCTCTTGCGTAAACCCCACGAGGAAGATAATTTTCTTTGCCAGGGAAATGGAATTTTATGCAATTTATAGTCTCGGTAAGCCTAACTGTCTTGTATACAACAAATGAAAAAAATTCTGTTATTTTATTTAACTCTAAACAACCGAACTTCCCGCTGTTTCTATATTCTACAAGACGGTCATAGTTTGTTTTACGTATCATCCTCTCTTTATCCTATCACTGTTTACTACTTCATTTTCTATCGAAAAAATACAAAGTTGTTTCAAACATAAGGGAATTACTGATGACAGACACACATACTGTAGTTGTCACACACAACAACTGCCTGGAATATAACCACGTATGTGGTTCCCGGGACTCTTTATCACACCCTGCACCATGACCTATGAACACCCTCTCCTGGCGACCACCTGGCTAGGCAGGCCCTTGGTTCTTACAACCCGCACCCTGGTACATCCTCCACTACCCCAGGCGAAGACACATAACCCTTAATTTAGAACCATTACCTGTTGCTGTCTCTGGCCAAACACCGTACCTGCAAAACACAAAAAAATATCACTATTAGCTGAAGGAAAAATAATATTTATAGGGAATTAATTGTTACTTGTACATTTCAACGTTACTCTTAATAAGTTTACAAGAGCAGGTGAGATACTGTGACAAACTGCAATTTATTTTCCTAATGCAATATTTTCTCCGCGACATCCACCGCATCTGATGGTGAGGAAGCACTTTCTTAACACACCATTATTGAACTTATAATGTATACATAAACTACATGTTAAGTGCTACCTAAAAAAAATCTTGTATCACTGATTCTAATTATCTCGTAGAGTTGTACACAAACAATAAAGTGCTTAAGTGAGTGCGTAAGTAGCAAGCAGTATAAGTAAATAAGTGTATTCGTACATAAATATGCCCGTAAATAAATAAATAAATAAATAAATAAGTAATAAAAGTAATTAAGTTATTATCTAGCTAATATATTAGAAACTCGACATAATTCAGTAAATTGCGTGCGCACCGTGTTTGGAGGCCACATTTACCGTGCCTCGGGAAAATTGGCTGGCAGGGAGCATATTGTCCGGCGGGAACATTTTAAGCGATATGTTCAATTTCCTTCCAAAGGTGATTAAAGTTATTTTTGTTGGAAAACTCAAGTTTTAATTCAACTCTTATGTTCCTGTCATAGGCCTTCCGCAAAAGTGCAGTGCAGTGGTTTTTACCGGGGAAAAATTGTGTGTGCACAATTTTAAAGAAAGAAAGAAAGAAATACAAAAGAAAGAAAAAGATTTAAGGAGAACAACAACAACAACAGCATAAAGAGCAAGGAAGGAGGAACAAGAAATAGCGGAGGAGGAGACCGCTAATCTCCCCGTCGGGCCACACCAGTTCCAAAGAAGAACCGACGGAATAGCCTCATTATCCACTTCTTCAGTGGTTTTGTTGAGACACACATTCACCTTCAAAGATCACAGTTAGAAAATTACGACTGTTTGAGTCCTCGATTTGACAGCATACTATGGACGGATTGATACACGGACAGACACACGGACGGACTAATACACGGAGAGACAAACGGACGGACTGATACATCGACAGACGAACAGACGATCTGATAGGAAACACAGACAGATACACGGACAGACTGATAAACTAATATAGACAGGAACGGACTGATCAACCAACAGACCCACGGACGGACTAATAAACCAACAGACTGGAGGACGGACTAATAAACCAACAGACTCGAGGACGGACTAATAAACCAACAGACTGGAGGACGGACTAATAAACCAACAGACACACAAACATACAGTATAGTCGAACAGTCTACTACGGACCTAAAATAATCACTCCTATTGTTCTCTCTCCAGACGGCAGTAAACACAAATAAATTCAATTACTTTAAAACATTCCCATATATCAACACACAAATTCGAATGTACAGTTGCCGACATAAATCCCCGGACACGTGACAGTATCTAATGTGTGAGTACTTGAAGATCATTAGGTGATGGAGAATGGAAATTTGACGTATTTTCTCGAATTTGTCTCTGTATTAAGGAGTGTTTTTTTTCAATCTGTAGTTCCGATATACAATGTAGTGAAAAGCGGATATTACCAACTGTTTGGAGAAATTTGTCCACAACTGTACATCATAAAATAGAACATAGGTTAACACAATCACCCTTACAGCACTAATATGTTTTACATATATATATATATATATATATATATATATATATATATATATATATATATATATATATATATATATATATATATATAAGACCCTTAAATTCAGCCTTTTTCGATTCACCAGTCTTATTATATCTAGTTTCTTTTAACCTTACTCAAGCAGCGTGTAATTACTGTATTGTAACTGCGAACCAATAACGAATTTAATACTCATTGGTTTTTTTAAGGGGATACAACATAAATTACCAGTGTTTGTACGTCATGATAGTCCCAGCTATTAATACCAACAGAGAAATTAATAAGTATTCAATTTTAGAACCATGTTAAGTTAAAGCATCCAGAATCTATTTGTAACCTTTATTATATACGGAATATGTACATATATATATATATATATATATATATATATATATATATATATATATATATATATATATATATATATATATATATATATATATATATACACCTGGTGTTAGTGCCATAGTAAATTAATACACATTACCTATTCAATTAAGTCAATGCGGTATATTATTGGTATTTAGTATAACATGGTGGACCTTAACACGTTAATATAGAGCGGGTATTAACAATAGATTAGTTTAATACCCCAGTTTCTGTACTAATTTTCCTCGGCACTCCCTGATTCCTCTCTCTTACCAACACGTTCTTCGTTTTCTTCTATTTTCTTCTTCTTTTCTACTTATTTTCTTCTTTGTCTGTTCTTATTACAATTTATTCCTCCTCCTACACCACCACCTTCTTTCCGATTTCCTTCTTCACCTCCTCCTCCTTCTCCACTTCCGCCATCCTGGATCAGACACCACCACACTTGACACAACATCAGCACCACCACCACACCTAACAATACCACCACCACCACAATTAACACATCACCATACCTAACATACTACACACAATACTACCAACACCACACACAACACCACTACCACACCATCACCACACCTAACACATCACACCTAACACACCACACCACCACCACACCTAACACACCACACCACCACCACACCTAACAACACCACCACCACAACTAAGACAAACCTGCAGACCAACGCCTCAGCCATACCTGTGGTTTAACTGACACTTGAAGTCTGCTCGAGTTGACAACAGAAATATTACGACAACAACATAACACTGACGGGAAGACTTTCTTAACCGAGCGACTAGACAAACAAGGTACCTACGTGGTAAACAAGATCCGAATATATACACTGAACATTAAAACAAACAAGGTAAACAGTATTAGTCAAAGCAAGAGAAACTAGTAAGAAATAAACAACATATGCAAACAATTTCGACAAAATATTATAACATAGCACAAGAAACAAGTTAAACAAAGTACAAAATAAATTACTAGATAAAGATAGTAATAATAAAACAAGGTGTAAGGCAAACAAGACACACGTTAACAGGAAAATAAAACCACATATACAAGACAGGATGTAAACAAAAAGCGCATCAAACAGAGCAGGAGATCAAATGTGAGCTATGCAGGATATTAAGCAATAACTGAAAATGTAAATAAAGTAAACAAGACAAAAGACAAATTACGAGTTAAACAAGAAACTCGCCAAACAAAGGCTGGGACAAAACAAAAAAACGACTGAAACAATACCTGAGATAAATAAGACACGAATTAAACAATGGCTGGGACAACCAAAACCCAAGTGAGGCCGTGGAGGCGGGCCGGGGAGGTAGGTGGTGGTGGTTCAGGTGTTATTAAGGTGCGACGTTAATTGTCCCGTGAAGGATGTACGATGAATTACGACTACAGTACCACATCCTCCCCCACGGTGGCCTCCACCGTCACCCTGCAGTCCACCATGCACCTGATGCTGCTGCACCTACAGGATCACTTCCCCCATAGTCCACCATCACCACCTGCTGCCACTGCACCTACAGGATCAACTCCCCCACAGTCCACTACCACCACCTGCTGCTGCTGTTGTTGCTGCTGCGGCTGCTACTGCACCTACAGGATCAACTCCCCCACAATCCACCATCACCACCTGCTGCCACTGCACCAACAAGATCACCTCACCCACAGTCCACTACCACCACCTACTGCTGCTGCACATACAAGATCACCTCCCCCACAGTCCACCATCACCACCTGCTGCTGCTGCACCTACAGCTTCAACTCCCCCACAGTCCTCCACCACCGCCACCACCTGCTGCTGCTCCTGCTGCACCTACAGGATCAACTACCCCACAGCCCACCACCACCCCTTGCTGCTGTTGCTGCACCTACAGGATCACCTCCCCGACACTCCACCATCACCACCAGCTGCCACTGCACCTACAGGATCACCTCCCCCACACTCCACCACCACCACCTGCTGCTTCTGCACTTACAGGATCGACTCCCCCACACTCCACCATCACCCCTGCAACCACTGCACCTACAGAATCACCTCCCCCACAGTCCACCATCACCACAACCTGTTGCCACTGCACCTACAGGATCACACCTGCTGCCACTACACTTACAGGATCAACTCCCACATAGTCCACCATCACCACCTGATGCTGCTGCACCTACAGGATCACCTCCCCCACAGTCCACCATCACCACCTGCCGCCACTGCACCTACAGGACCAACTCCCCACAGTCCACTACCACCACCTGCTACTGTTGTTGCTGTTGCTGCTGCACCTAGGGATCAACTCCCCCACAGTCCACCACCACCTACAGCTGCACCTACAGGATCAACTACCCCACAGTCCACCACACACTGCTGTTGCTCCTGCACCTACAGGATCAACTCCCCCACAGCCCACCACCACCACCTGCTGTTGCTGCTGCACCTACAGGATCACCTCCCCTACAGTCCATCACCACCTGCTGCAGCTGCACCTACAGGATCAACTCCCCCACAGTATACCACCACCAACTGCAGCTGCTGCTGCACCTACAGGATCAACTTCCACACGGTCCACCGCCACCACCTGCCGTTGCTGCTGCACCTACAGAATCAACTGCCCCACAATCCACTAGCACCACCTGCTGCTGCTGCTTATGTTGTTGTTGTTGTTGCTGCTGGTGGTGCAGCTGCTGCACCTACAGGATCAACTCCACCACAGTCCACCACCACCACCTACTGTTGCTGCTGCTGCACCTACAGGATCAACTCCCCCACAGTACACTACCACCACCTGCTGCTGCTCTTGTTGTTGTTGCTGCTGCTGCAAATACAGGATCAACTCACCCACAGTCCACTACCACCACCTACTGCTGCTGCACATACAAGATCACTTCCCCCACAGTCCATCACGACCTGGTGCTGCGGCTGTACCTTCAAGATCACCTCCCCCACAGTCCACCATCACCACCTGCTGCCATTGCAAATACAGGATCAACTCCCCCACAGCCCACTACCACCACCTGCTACTGCTGCTCCTGCTGCACCTACAAGATCAACTCCCCCACAGTCAACCACCACCACCTGTTGCTGATGCTGCAGCTACAGGTTCAACTCCCCCCACAGGCCACCACCACCACCTGCTTCTGCACCTACAGGATCAACTCTCCCACAGGCCGCCGCCACCACCACCTGCTGCTGTTGTTGCTGCTGCTGCTGCACCTACAGGATCAACTCCCCCAAAGTCCACTACCAGCACCTGCTGCTGTTGCTGCACCTACAGGATCAACTCCACCACAGTCCACTACCATCACCTGCTCCTGCTTCATCTACAGGATCAACTACCCCACAGTCCACTACCACCACCTGCTGCTGCTGCTGCTGCTCCTACAGGATCAGCTCCCCCACAGTCAACCACCACCACCACCTGTTGCAAATGCTGCAGCTACAGGATCAACTCCCCCACAGTCCACCACCACCACCTGCTGTTGCTGCTGCACCAACAGGATCACCTCCCCCACAGTCCACCAATACCACCTGCTGCTGCCACTGTGCCTACAGGATCACCTCCCTCACCAGTCCACCATCACCACCTGCTGCTGCTGCACCTACAGGATCAACTCCCCCACAGTCCACCACCATCACCTGCTGTTGCACCTACAGGATCAACTCCCCCACAGTCCACCACCAGCACCTGCTGCTGCTGCTACTGCTGCTCCTACAGGATCAACTCCCCCACAGTCCACCACCACCACCTGCTGCACCTACAGGATCAACTCCCGCCAGAGTCCACCACCACCACCACCTTCTGCTGCTCCACTTACAGGATCACCTCGCCCATAGTCCACCACCACCACCTGCTGTTGCTGCTGCCTACAGGGATGCTCCCCCACTCCACCACCACCACCTGCTGTTGCTGCTGTACCTACAGGATCACCTCCCCCACAGTCCACCAATACCACCTGCTGCTGCCACTGTGCCTACAGGATCCCCTCCCTCACCAGTCCACCATCACCACCTGCTGCTGCTGCACCTACAGAATCAACTCGCCCACAGTCCACCACCATCACCTGCTGCTGCACCTACAGGATTACATCCACCACAGTCCACCACCACCACCTGCTGTTGCTGCTCGTACAGGATCAACTCCCCCACAGTCCACCACCACCACCTGCTGCACCTACAGGATCAACTCCCCCACAGTCACCACCACCACCTTCTGCTGTTGCACTTACAGGATCACCTCCCCCATAGTCCACAACCACCACCTGCTGTTGCTGATGCACCTACAGGATCAACTCCTCCACAGTCCACTACCACCATCACCTGTTGCTGCTGCTGTTGTTGCTGCTGCACCTAAGGAATCAACTCCCCCACAGTCCACAACCACTCTGCAGCTGCACCTACAGGATCAACTACCCCACAGTCCACCACCACCTGCTGCTGCTCCTACAGGATAACCTCCCCACAGTCCATCACCACCACCTGCTGCTGCCACTGCACCTTACAGTGATCACCTCCCCACAGTCCACCACCACTGCCCTGCTGCTGCTGCACCTACAGGATCAACTCCCCACAGTCCACCACCACCATCCTGCTGCTGCTGCTGCATCTACAGGATCAACTCCCCAACAGTCTACTACCACCAACTGCAGCTGCGGCTGTACCTACAAGATCACCTCCCCCACAGTCCACCATCACCACCTGCTGCCATTGCAAATACTGGATCATCTCACCCACAGTCCACTACCACCACCTACTGCTGCTGCACATACAAGATCACCTCCCCCACAGTCCACCACCACCTGCTGCTGCGGCTGTACCTACAAGATCACCTCCCCTACAGTCCACCATCACCACCTGCTGCCATTGCAAATACAGGATCAACTCCCCCACAGCCCACTACCAGCACCTGCTACTGCTGCTGCTGCTGCACCTACAGGATCAACTCCTCCACAGTCAACTACCACCACCTGTTGCTGATACTGCAGCTACAGGATCACCTACCTCACAGGCCACCACCTGCTGTTGCTGCAGCTGCACCTACAGGATCAATTCCCCTACAGGCCGCCACCACCACCACCTGCTGCTGCTGCTGCACCTACAGGATCAACTCCCCCACAGTCCACCACCATCACCTGCTCATGCTGCACCTACAGGATCACCTCCCCCATAGTCCACTGCCACCACCTGCTGCACCTAGAGGATTAACTTCCCCACAGCCCACTACCACCACTTACTGCTGCTGCTGCACCTACAGGATTACCTCCCCCATAGTCCACCACCACCACCTGCTGCTGTTGCACCTACAGGATTACCTCCCCCCAGTCCACCACTACCACCTGCTGCTGCTGCATCTACAGAATCAACTCCTCCACAGTCCACCACCTCCTCCTCCTGCCCCTACAGAATCAACTCTCCCACAGTCCACCACCACCAACTGCTGCTGCTACACCTACAGGATCAACTCCGCCACAGTCCACCACCACCTACCGCTGCTCCTACAGGATCAACTCCCCCACAGGCCACCACCACCACGTGCTGTTGCTGCTGCACCTACAGGATCAACTCCCCCACAGTCCACTACCACAACCTGCTGCTGTTCCTGCTGCTGCTTTTGATGCTTCACCTACAGGATCACCTCCCCCATAGTCCACCACCACTACCTGCTGCTGCTGCACCTATCCCATATAGTTCACCACCACCACCTGCTGCTGCATCTACAGGATCATTTCCCCCACAGGCAACCACCACCACCTGCTGCAGCTGCA
>NW_024719522.1:0-7044 GCF_018991925.1 Homarus americanus
CCTCGGTCATATTGTACAACATACCAAAGAATTCCACACCCGCATGGGAGACCGTCAAGTCAATCGGGGTCGTTTAATAACATACTACAGAAACTTGCACGAATGGGAGACCGTCAACGTCAATCGGGGTCGATTTAATAACATACTACAGAAACACCCGAATGGAGACCGTCAAAGTCAATGGGGATCGATTTGATAGCATACCACAGAAACTTGCACACCCGGATGGGAGACCGTCAAAGTCAATCGGTCGATTTAATAGCATACTACAGAAACTTGCACCGAATGGGAACCGTCAAAAGTCAATCGGGGCGATTTGATAAACTACAGAAACTTGCACCAGATGGGAGACAGTCAAAGTCAATCGAGGGTCGGTTATGCATACTACAAACTTTCCGAATGGGGAGACAGTCAAAAGTCAATCGGGGTCGATTTGATAGCATACTACAGAAACTTTGCACCGAATGGGAGACCGTCAAAGTCAATCGGGGTCGTTTGATAGCATACTACAGAAACTTACACCGAATGGGAGACAGTCAAAGTCAATCGGGGTCGATTTAATAGCATACTACAGAAACACACCCGAATGGGAGACCGTCAAAGTCAATCAGGGGTCGATTTAATAGCATACTACAGAAACTTGCACACCTGAATGGGAGACCGTCAAAAAGTCAATCGGGGTCATTTGATAGCATACTACAGAAACTTGCACACCCGAAATGAGAACATTCAAAATCAATCGGGGTCGATTTAATAGCATACTACAGAAACTTGCAATGGGAGACCGTCAAAAGTCAATCGGGGTCGATTTAATAGCATACTACAGAAACTTGCACCGAATGGGAGACAATCCAAAAGTCAATGGGGTCGATTTGATAGCATACTGAAACTTGCACACAGATGGGAGACAGTCAAAAACAATCGGGGTCGTTTGAAAAGCTTTACAAAATGATCCGAGAATCTGCACACACCGAGTAGGAGACGGTGATGAAAACGTCCGCCCTTGTACGGTGGATGGCACTATTTCACTATAGTAAGGGTAGAGGCACCTCGGTCATACTGTACAACATAGAGAAGTTCCACACCCGCATGGGAGACCATCAAAGTCAATCGGGGGTCGATTTAATAGCATACTACAGAGAACTTACACCGAATGGGAGACCGTCAAGTCAATGGGGGTCGATTTGATAGCATACTATAGGAGACCGTCAAGTCAATCAGGGGTCGATTTAATATACTACCAAGAAACTGCACGAATGAGACCGTCAAAGAATCAATCGGGGGTCGATTTGATGTATACTACAGAAACTTGCACACGAATGGGAGACAGTCAAAAGTCAATCAGAGTCGGTTAACAACATACTACAGAAACTTGCACACCCAGATAGGAGACCGTCAAGAATCAATCGGGGGTCGATTTAATAGCATACTACCCAGAAACACCCGAATGGGGAACCATCAAAGAATCAATCGAAGTCGATTTGATAACATACTACAGAAACTTGCACACCCGAATGGGAACAGTCAAAAGAATCAATCGAGGGGTCGATTTAATAACATACTACAGAAACTTGCACACGAATGGGGAAGACCGTCAAAAATCAATCAGAGGTCGATTTAATAGCATACTACAGAAACTTGCACACCCGAATGGGGAAGCCGTCAAAAAAGTCAATGAGGTCAGTTGTCTTATACTACAGAAGAAACTTTTACCCGAATGGGGAGACCGTCAAAAATCAATCAGGGTCGATTTGATAATACTGAAACTTGCACACGAATAGGGGCAGTCAAGAATCAATCGAAGAGTCGATTTAATAGCATACTACCAGAAACACACCCGAATGGGAGACCAAGTGAAATCCAATCGAGGTCGATTTAATAGCATACTAGCAAAATGATCCAAAGAATGTGCACACACCGAAGTAAGGAGACAGTGATGGCATCCGCCCTTATTACACTCAGATGGCACTATTTCACTATAGTAGGGGTAGGCACCTCAGTCATAATATAACATACCAGTTCCCTTGCATGGGAGACCGTCAAAAGTGAATCAGGGTCGATTGTCCATATACTACAAGAACTTTTTAGATAGGAGACGTCAAGAATCAATCAGGGTCGATTTGATAGCATACTACAGAGAACTTGCAGATAGGAGACAGTCAAAATCAATCGAGCGAAGGAGACCGTCAAAGTCAATGGGGGTCGGTTGATAGCATACTACAGAAACTTGCACGCGAATGGGAGACAGTGAGAAGTCAATGGGGGTCGATTTAATAACTACGAACGCACCCGAATATGGAGACAGTCAAGAGTCAGGGGTCGATTTAATAACATACGAATACTTTTGAATGGGAGGCGGTTAAAAGTCAATGGGGGTCGATTTGATGTATACTACAGAAACTTGCACCCGAATGGGGGCCGTCAAGAGTCAATCGGTCGATTTGATAGCATACTACAGAAACGCGCAGATGAGACAGTCAAGAAGTCAATCGGGGGTCGATTTGATAGCATACTACAGAACTTTTTGAATGGAGACCGTCAAAGTCAATCGGGGGGTCGGTTGATAGCATACTACTGAAACTTGCACTTTTGAATGTGGAGACAGTCAAGTTAATCAGGGTCGATTGTGTATACTAAGAAGCACCGAATAGGAGACGGTCAAAAGTCAATGGGAGGTCGATTTAATAGCATACTACAGAAACTTGACCCGAATGGGGAGACCGTCAAGAAGTCAATCGGGGGTCTGATTTGATGTATACTACAAGACTTGCACGCGAATGGTGGAGCAAATAGTCAATCGGGTCGTTAGCATACTACGAAACTTGCACCCGAATGAGACATTCAAAGTCAATCGGGGTCGGTTTATAGCATCTACAGGTACGCAGAATGGGAGATGCCGTCGAAGTCAATTGAGGTCGATTTGATGTAGCGTATACTACAGAAACTTACACCCGAATGGGAGACCGTCAAAGTCAATCGGGGTCGATTGATATATACTAGAAACTTGCACCCGAATGGGAGACCGTCAAAAGTCAATCGAGTTGATACATACTTTAACTTCAGTGAGCCAGCAAGGTGTAAGAGTTGATAATGATCATTCTTGTACGTGGTGGGGTATTTTTTGTAATGTGAGGCTTTCAAGAAATCTCGATCTTGCAACAAAGAAGTTGCACACCCGTGTGGTGATAAAGTTATGACCCCGAGCTTTTTTGGTGGGGGCATTCAAAGTAATAAAATTGATTGACGACATACAACTTTTTGATAACAGAACCATCAAGTCATGGTGATTTGGCTCATAAGTCAGGATCAGGGTCTTTGGTTGATTTATGTACTGAAACTTGGCACCGAATGGGAGACAGTCAGAGTCAATGGGGTCGATTTTGTATAACACTACGGAACGCAGGCCGAGAGGCGTCAAAAGTAAATTGGTGTGTTAATTACTTGAAACACGGGAATGGAGAATGTCAAGAATCAATGGGGTCGGTTGATAGCATACTACGAAACTTTCAGGGCCGAGAGCCGTCAAGAATAAATCGATTTGATAGCATACTTCGGAAACTTGCACAGAATGGGGAAGGTGAAAGTCAATAAGTTCGATTTAATATGCCACAAAACTTGCACCGAATGGGAGACAGTGAAAGTCAATCAGGGGTCGATTTAATGTATACTAGGCTTGCACCGGATAGGGGCAAATCCAAGTCAATCGGGGTGATTTAATAGCATACTACAGAAACTTGCACACCCGAATAGAACCGTCAAAATCGTCGGGGTCGTTTGATAGCATACTACAGAAACTTGCACGAATGGGGAGACAGTCAAAAGTCAATCGAAATTCCGTTTGTGCTATACTAGAAACTTGCACCAGATGAGAACCGTCAAAAGTCAATGGTCAGTATGCTTACAAAATGATCGAGAATCTGCACACACACCGAGTGGGAAGACGGTGATGAAACATCCGCCCTTATGCATTTGATTACTATTTCACACTATATTAAGGGAAGGTGCAACCCTTTTATATTTAGTGTGAAATATCTTCCATGTGAGGAGGCGCGCCAGCGCCTCTCGCGAAATGTGTGACATTCAAAAACAACAACAAAATTGCCGTCGCTTTCCGCTTCCCACTGTGGCTGGAGCAACAGCAGAAGAAGAGAAAATAGATACCATGGGGTCAGGAATGGCAGTGGAAGCGCGATCTATAATTTCACTAGCCAGGTCTGTCTCCCAATTGGGCAGTATTCTCTCGGCGCGCATCGCCACCACGTTTCGCGACGCTTAACAGCATCATGATGTTCGTCTAATGTGGTGGAATTCAGGTTATTCAACTTTAATTACGCCGACAGTAGGGTTCGCTTGCTAACAAACGATCAAACAACTTCCCACTCGAGGTGCGGTACGGTGACTGTCTATCGTCCGCTCTTGTATGCTGGATTACTTTCATTTCCACTATATTAATAGGGAGAGGTTGCCTTCACACCTATTGATTGTCAGATATCTTCCGCCCCCAGCGGAGCGCCGGCCTCTAAAATAAAAAGCCAACCGAGATTTACCGTCCTTTTACTTCCTGCCTGCAATGGCTGGAACGGCAGCAGAAGAAAATAGTCTCATGGGGTCAGAGGAATAGCGGTGGAGCGCGATCTATGAATTTCACTTGCTTCAGGTCTGTCTCCAATTCAGACGTTATTGCTCTCTCGGCGCACACGTCGCCTGGTTTCCGCGACAGCAACAGCATCATGAATGTTGCGTCTATTTGTCGGAACCGGGTTATTCGGCTGTTCGCGAACGATTGGAGTTTTTAACCCACTAACAAACGATCAAACAACACCACTCTCGAGGTGCGTGCGGTGACTGTCCTCAATGCGCTTCTCTTTGTATGCCTGGATTGCACTATTTCACTATATTAAGGAGAGGGGTGCAGCCACTGACTGGTGTGGGTGTCTTCCACCGCCCCGGCGAACCAGCGCCTCTGCGGTATCAAGCGGCATTCAAAAACAACAACCAAAGTTGCCGTCTTTCCGCCCTGCCCTGCGCAATGGCTGGGCAAGCAGCAGCAGAAGAAGAGAGAGAAAATAGTCTCGTAGGGGTCCGGAGGAATGGCAGTGGAGCGCGATCTTTATATGAATTTCACTAGCCAGGTCGCATATGGGTGAACGGTATTACTCTCTCGGCGCACGTCCGCTGCCACGGTTTCCGCGACGCTTGGCGGCATGTGATGTTGCGTCTGTTGGTCAGGTTGATTCAGCTGTTCGCGAACAGTCGGAACAACAACCCGCCTGCTGAAACGATCAAACAACTTCCACTCTCGAGGTGCGGTACGGTGACTGTCCTATCGTCCGCCCTTGTAAGCTGGATTGCACTATTTCACTATATTAAGGGGAGAGGGTGCCTTCACACATATTCGGTGTGAAATATCTTCCGCCCCCCAGCGGAGCGCTTCGGCGCCTCTGCGAAGCAAAACGCGGCATTCAAAAACAACAACCAAAATTGCCGTCGATTTCCTCTCCCTGCCCTGCAATGGCTGGAGCAGAAGGAGAGCGAGAGAGAGAATAGTCTCATTGGGTCAGAGGAATGGCAGTGGAGCGGGCTAATGGCGAGTAGGCTCGCGATCTATCAATTACACTAGCCAGGTCGCTCTCCCTATTGAACATTATTACTCTCTCACGTCGCCACTGCGGTTTCCGCGACAGCAGCAGCATCATCATGATGTTGCATCCACCAAATAGTCCGGAACCGGGTTATTCGGCTGTCTGCGAACAGTCCGGTTTTAACCTTACCCAACATCCACTCTCGAGGTGCGGTACGGTGAATGTCCTATCGTCCGACCTTGTATGCTGGATTGCACTATTTCACTATATTAAGGGGAGAGGGTGCCTTCACACACATATTCGGTGTGAAATATCTTCCGCCCCCCAGCGGAGCGCTTCGGCGCCTCTGCGAAGCAAAGCGCGGCATTCAAAAACAACAACCAAAATTGCCGTCGCTTCCCTGCCCTGCAATGGCTGGAGCAGAAGGAGAGAGAGAGAGATTTTAGTCTCATTGGATCAGAGGAATGGCAGTGGAGCGGGCTTATGGCGAGTAGGCTCGCGCTCTATCAATTACACTTGCCAGGTCTCTCTTCCGTTTGGACATTATTTACTCCGTCTCTCTCTCTCTCTCTCTCGGCGCACACGTCGCCACCCTACTAGTTTCCGTCACAGCATATGCTGCGGCCTTTCAGTCCGGAACGGGGCTCCCCTTCGCCTTGCTGTCTGCCCAACTTAGCGGACTTGCGTTGGCTGATCACCCCGTCTTCGCGTCTGTGCCGGCCTTCAATGCAGCGCCCAACCGTCTCTTGACCGAGATTCATTGCACTATTCCACGCGCAAACGGCTACCCTAAATGTGCATAGACAACGCTCATGGTTCAACACGACCAGGGCGCAGTCTGGGAGCCGAGTATACTAAAAAGAGAGTTTAGCAGCCAAAACTCGTCAAAGCACACGTTGGGTTACCCCATCACCTAACAACGATGATGGCGGTTCCCACCCGTGAAATACACAACCTAACCAATATTGGGCGACGATGGCGCTCATGAGCCCACGTCCCCACAAACAGTAAGAGAAAGAGAGAGAGGAGGAGATGGGCCAATGTCTTATGCCTCGCTGGGGCAAAGAGAAGAGAAGAGGAGCGGATAAGGGAGGAGATTGGCCAACGTGCGGTCCCTCGCCCAATGTCGGCTGCCTCGCTGGAGCTGGGTAAAGAGGAGAGGAGCGGATAAGGGAGGAGATTGGCACACACGGTGGCGCTGCCGGCGCCGAGGATAGCGAGAGAAGGTGCAGTTTGATCTGATCATCTGGTTTGCTATTTCTCTAAGGCCAACGTGCGGTCCCTCGCCCAATGTCGGCTGCCTCGCTGGGGCAAAGAGAAGAGGAGAGGATAAGGGAGGAGATTGGCACACACGGTGGCGCTGCCGGCGCCGAGGATAGCGAGAGAAGGTGCAGTTTGATCTGATCATCTGGTTTGCTATTTCTCTAAGGCCAACGTGCGGTCCCTCGCCCAATGTCTTCTG
>NW_024719523.1:0-1419 GCF_018991925.1 Homarus americanus
AATTATAAGATCGTGGGTTTGAATCCTGTGGGTGAGGTGTTGATTATATGTGAAGTCCGCTGCTTTATTGGGCTAATGAAATATATATGGATCCTCTTGTTTCGAAGCCGGATTTAAAACGTTGCTCTGATCACCTAAGCGTTACGGTGGTCCCCATTAGAGGTTCACGGCGCCATAGTTGAACAGGTTTGTGTGAAATATACCAGAGTCTAGGACTGCTTTATTGTCCTGGTGGCCCAGAGGTAGCTCCTGTGTCACAATTATAAGATCGTGGGTTCAAATCCTGGTGGGGTGAGGTGTTGATTATATGTAGAAGTCCACGGCTTTATTGGGCTAATGAAATATTTATGGATCCTCCCTTGTTTCGAAGCCGCATTTGGTAAAAACGTTGCTCTGATCACCTAGCCGCACGGGTGTTCCCCATTAGAGGTTCACGGTGCCATAAGCAAGTTGAACAGGCTTTGTGTGAAATATAGCAGAGTCAGGATTGCTTTTATTGTCCGGTGGCCCAGAGGTAGCATTCCCGGTCACAATTATAAGATCGTGGGTTCAAATCCTGTGGGGTGAGGTGTTGATTATATGTAGAAGTCCCAGGCTTTATTGGGCTAATGAAATATATATATGGATCCTCATGTTTCGAAGTCGCGATTTGGTAAAGCGTTGCTCTGATCACCTAAGCTGCACGGGTGGTCCCCATTAGAGGTTCACGCGCCATAAGCTCGCTGAACAGGCTTTGTGTGAAACATAGCAGAGTCTAGGACTGCTTTTATTGTCCTGGTGGCTCAGAGGTAGCATTCCCCGTCACAATTATAAGATCGTGGGTTCAAATGCTGGTGGGGTGAGGTGTTGATTATATGTAGAAGTCTGCGTGCTTTATTGGGCTAATGAAAATATATGGATCCTGGTTTCGAAGCCGCATTTGGTAAAAACGTTGCTCTGATTACCTGCTGCACGGTGGTCCCCATTAGAGGTTCACGGCGCCATAAGCTCGTTGAACAGGCTTTGTGTGAAATATAGGAGAGTCTAGGAATGCTTTAGTCTCCTGGTGAGCCAGAGGTAGCATTCCCCGGTCATAATTAGAAGATCGTGGGTTCGAATCCTGGTGGGGTGAGGTGTTGATTATATGAAGAAGTCCGCAGGCTATATTGGCTAATGAAATATACATGGATCCTCGGTTTCAAGCCAGATTTGGTAAAACGTTGCCCTGATCACCTAAGCGGCACTGGGTCCCCATTAGAGGTTCGACGTAGTAAGGCGGCGTTGAACAGCTGTGTGAAATATAGTAGCCTAGGACTGCTTTTATTGTCCTGGTGGCCCAGAGGTAGCATTACCCGGTCACAAATATAGATCGTGGGTTTGAATCCGGTAGTGAGGTGTGATATGTAGAAGTCCGATGGTTATTGGGCTAATGAAATATAT
>NW_024719524.1:0-11789 GCF_018991925.1 Homarus americanus
TGCGAGTCGGTCTATAGCAAACCAGTTCGATTCTTGAATAATTGATGAAATTAAATGTGATGCTTGGAATATTTTAATGAAATTTTCACAATGCTTATTTCAGTACTCTCCAACTATTGGTTTCTCAGGTATTTGGTTGGTGCTGTTATGTTCCAATGGATGTACTTAATTACTGAAATTAATCCCACCAAATTTCATGTCTGAGAGAAAATCATATTTGGGTGGAAAAACGCATAAGGGGGGACCCTTACGCGTTTTTTCCAGGGTCGAGAGAAAACGCGATATATGCGATTTTGTTCAAAATCACAGTATAGGTACTCCTGAGCATGCTGAGTCCGGTCCTATCATCGACAGTTCGATTGCGGAATAATTAGTGGTCATAATGATGCTTGGAATATTTTAATGAAATTTTTCACAATGCTTATTTCAGTACTCTCCAACAATTGGTTTCTCAGGCATTTGGTTGGTGCTGTTATGTTCTAATGGATATACTTAATTACTGAAATTAATCCCACCAAATTTCATGTCTGAGTGATAATCATATTTGGGTGGAAAAACGCATAAGGGGGGACCCTTACGCGTTTTTCAAGGTCGAACAAAAGCGATATATCGATTTTGTTCAAAATCTGATATAGGTACTCTAGAAAGTGCAGAGTCGGTCCTATCACTTCGACAGTTCGATTGCGGAATAATTAGTAGTGCAGTAATGATGCTTGGAATATTTTAATGAAATTTTCACAATGCTTATTTCCAGTACTCAACTATTGGTTTCTCAGCATTTGGTTGAGTATTACTGTTATGTTCTAATGGATGTACTTAATTACTGAAATTAATCCCACAAATTTCATGTCTGAGAAAATCATATTTGGGTGGAAAAAAGCGCTATAAGGACCCTTAGCGTTTTTCAGGAATTAATAAAACTTGATATATGCGATTTTGTTCAAAATCACAGTATAGGTACTCCTGAGCATGCCGAGTCTGGTCCAATCATCGACAGTTTGATTGCGGAATAATTAGTGGTCGTAATGATGCTTGGAATATTTTAATGAAATTTTTCACAATGCTTATTTCAGTACTCTCCAACTATTGGTTTCTCAGGCATTTGGTTGGTGCTGTTATGTTCTAATGGATATACTTAATTACTGAAATTAATCCCACCAAATTTCATGTCTGAGAGAAAATCATATTTGGGTGGAAAAACGCATAAGGGGGGACCCTTACGCGTTTTTTCCAGGGTCGAGACAAAACTAGATATATGCGATTTTGTTCAAAATCACAGTATAGGTACTCCAGAGCATGCCGAGTCCGGTCCTATCATCGACAGTTCCATTGCGGAATAATTTGTGGTCGTAATGATGCTTGGAATATTTTAATGAAATTTTTCACAATGCTTATTTCAGTACTCTCCAACTATTGGTTTCTCAGGCATTTGGTTGGTGCTCTTATGTTCTAATGGATGTACTTAATTACTGAAATTAATCCCACCAAATTTCATGTCTGTGAGAAAATCATATTTGGGTGGAAAAACGCATAAGGGGGGACCCTTACTGGCGTTTCCAGGAATCGGCAGCGATATATCGCGATTTTGTTCAAAATCACAGCAGGCTCTCCTGAGCATGCCAGTCCGTCCTAACATCTATAGTCTCCACTGCCATGAATAATTTGGTGGGTCATAATGCTTTTAAACACGTAGAATGAAATTTTTCACAATGCTTATTTCAGTACTCTCCAACTATTGGTTTCTCAGGCATTTGGTTGGTGCTGTTACGTTCTAATGGATGTACTTAATTACTTAAATTAATCCCACCAAATTTCATGTCTGAGAGAAAATCATATTTGGGTGGAAAAACGCCAGAGGGACCCTTACTAGCGTTTTTTCCAGGGTCGAGCAGCGCGATATATGCGATTTTGTTTAAAATCACAGTATAGTTACTCCTGAGCATGCCGAGTCCGGTCCTATCATCGACAGTTCCATTGCGGAATAATTTGTGGTCATAATGATGCTTGGAATATTTTAATGAAATTTTTCACAATGCTTATTTCAGTACTCTCCAACTATTGGTTTCTCAGGCATTTGGTTGGTGCTGTTACGTTCTAATGGATGTACTTAATTACTGAAATTAATCCCACCAAATTTCATGTCTGAGTGATAATCATATTTGGGTGGAAAAACGCATAAGGGGGGACCCTTACGCGTTTTTTCCAGGGTCGAGACAAAACTCGATATATGCGATTTTGTTCAAAATCACAGTATAGGTACTCCTGAGCATGCCGAGTCCGGTCCTATCATCGACAGTTCCATTGCGGAATAATTAGTGGTCGTAATGATGCTTGGAATATTTTAATGAAAATTTTCACAATGCTTATTTCAGTACTCTCCAACTATTGGTTTCTCAGGCATTTGGTTGGTGCTGTTACGTTCTAATGGATGTACTTAATTACTGAAATTAATCCCACCAAATTTCATGTCTGAGTGATAATCATATTTGGGTGGAAAAACGCATAAGGGGGGACCCTTACGCGTTTTTTCCAGGGTCGAGACAAAACTCGATATATGCGATTTTGTTCAAAATCACACTATAGGTACTCTTGAGTATGCCGAGTCCGGTTCTATGATCGACAGTTCGATTGCAGAATAAATAGTGTCGTAATGATGCTTGGATTATTTTAATGAAATTTTTCTCGATGCTTATTTCAGTACTCGCTAATTATTGGTTTCTCAGGTATTTGGTTGGTGTTGTTATGTTCTTCTGGATGTACTTAATTACTGAAATTAATCCCACCAAATTTCATGTTTAAGAGAAAATCATATTTGGGTGGAAAAACGCATAAGGGGGGACCCTTACGCGTTTTTTCCAGGGTCGAGACAAAACTCGATATATGCGATTTTGTTCATTTACGTATCTAAAAAATTTCATGCCTTTTTATTTTATATTTGCACTTCTTGTCTCTACAAAATAAACCTACACTATCATAATTTTCCCAGCAAATCTTCTAATCTCTTACTTTTTAACTTCTAATTTCTGTCTAATAACTTAAGTCAATGGCAATCTCATTCTACCCTAAGACACATGATAAGAAGTTCTCTCTTTTCATACATCTCCTCCCTTTGGTATCCAACACATAATTTCAATATGTCATTCACATCTGCACAACTCCTTCCCCTAAAAATATAAAATTAATCATATCCTATTCTTTCACAACATGCACAGAGAAGAACGTCTTACCGTGGCTGTTTTAACATCTCCTGTCGGTCTTAATGTTACTTCCCCAACAGTAGTTTCTGATGCATAACTTTTCAATTTATTCCATTCTCTGCTCCAACCTTCTTTTATAAAGTCAAATGTTCCAACATTGGCTGGACCTGAGATTTAGCATTAAAAACAACTAAAGAAACAATATGAAAGGGCAAAGAGCAATAATATAGTCATTATATTGCAAAATTCAACCAAAGACAGTGACACGGCAACAACTGGCCAATCCTCTCACACTTTTCACAAGCACTTCACATGGGACCATTTATTTACCAAGTTTCTTACCTTTTCTGACACTAAATATTCTTTTGAATATTATATAATTTGCATTTAACCAAAGAATTAAGTGTTTACCTGTTTTTAGATGCAGAGCATAGCTGGGGATATCTGAGGATTGTTTAGTGTTTCTTGTAGTGATAACGAGGTCACAGATATTGTTGATGTTTGTTTTGTGTTTTACTCCACACTCTTCATTAATTATGCTCCTGTAGTCAACTTTAACCTCTGTAAAAAAATATTTAAAGATTATGTGCCATTGGACAAAAAGAAACTCAGGATACCTTGTCTCATTAAATTTCTCATCAAAGAATAAATTTTGAAGATAGCTTCTATTATATACACAAAGCTGAATTACAAATGCTATTTTCTGAAATTAAAAAAGTTTATCACCCAGACACAGTCATTCCCAAGCACTGATCTGGCTGATTCCTTCAGCCATGGAAGCATCAGCTAATATCAAATACATGAGCTAAAATTTTCTATTGTATTTTAATTTTTCCCTTTGATAATGCAGTACAGTAATGAGCATGTACTGTACAATGCATGAAGCAAATAATGCTTGACAATTTCTGTACAGTATAGATATTCTGTAAGTAAATACAAATCTGACAATTATGGAGTATAATGGATATCTAAAAAAGTATGAATGACTGTCTGTGATTTTCTAAATACAGGAATTGTTTTTCTCTTAATTTATCATTTACACCACCTGCTAGTTTAGTAACACTTTGGGTGATCAGTCTGTTATTTGTCCAGTGTTAATAAAACTGTACCATCGACATCCAATTATTTTCATAATGTTCTTGTAAATGATTCAAAGAGCAAAATGCAGTAATTTACTTAAAGTTATAGAGCAGCTAAAGAGATGCAGCATATGTCATATTATAATGTGAGAGAGAGACCACAACATGTTATTAAATAGTAAAGAACACAAAGATTATAGATGAGCTTGCCTAAAACTACATTACACAGTAAAATTAATAAGGCAGAGGTTCCCAAACTGGGGTCAGCAACAAGATGAAAGAAAGCAGTATTTTCAGCCAAAAAATAAATACATAAACAAATCATTATTTTTTCCATCACCGACTCTCTCTCTACCCATTTTTTTCCCACTCATTAATGGTTACCCGTAGGCACCAACAAGCCACAAGCTAGGCACGTTGGGTCCGCCTTTTACAGCCAGGATTTGAAAGCCGCTGGCTATGTCATGTTTTGCCACATTGTACTTGAATTAAAATTGAGTTGAGTACCCAAAGTGTGTTCTCTGTCAAGAGATACTCTCCAATGAATGTTTGAAACCATCAAAACCACAAAGACACTTACAACAGAAACACCCCACTGAGGCCAGAAACTGCTGATTTCTTCAAACGACAAGAATCATCACTAGCCAGACAGGCAAGAACAGTAATACCCCGATTTACACGGTTTCACTTTACGCGATTCTAGATTCTACATTTAGATACCTAGCCAGAACCTACCGGAATTTCATTTTACGCTGTGCATCTACTCATATACAGGGTGAAGTATAATTTTTTATTTAGCTCATAAAATTCATACAAATTACCCGGCCAGAATATAATTTACATTGCTGGAATTCTTACAATATGATGATCATTTTGAATATAAACATCATGGATTTTGCATTAGACATACAAATTTTAGATCTAATGTAATAATTTGGTTTACACAAAGCAAATATTTTATCTTTTGTGCAAAATATATGAAGTTTACATTCAAAATATTACCTGACCTACAAGGAATCCAGAAATGTCAATTATATTATCCTAACTTTAGTCTTAGGTATTATTTATTACTAAAGGTTAAAATCTAGTTTTTTCACCCAAACATTTCTCTGGTAGTGAGGGAAGGTGGGGGGTGGGGGGTGGGGGGGAGGGTTGGGACCGACCGACCCAGCTGGCGTGAGTGTGAGGAGGGGGGGGAGGCAAGGTGGGGTAGTACTTTGATTGACAGATAGTGTCCTGAAGAATAATTTTTTTTTATTACCTGAAGATATTTGTTTTAGCTCATAAAATTCATACAAATTACTCTGCCAGAATATAATCTACATTGCTGGAATTCTTACAATATGATGATCATTTTGAATATAAACATCATGAATTTTGCATTAGACATACAAATTTTAGATCTAATGTAATAATTTGGTTTACACAAAGGAAATATTTTATCTTTTGTGCAAAATATATGAAGTTTACATTCAAAATATTCCCTGACCTGCAAGGAATCCAGAAATGTCAATTATATTATCCTAACTTTAGTCTGAGGTATTATTTATTACTAAACGTTAAAATCTAGTGGTTTCACCCAAACATTTCTGAGAGAGGTAGGAGCTAGTGAACTGGGAAGAAGGGGGGGGGGGATTTGAGTCCATTATTTGAATGGACATTAACCTGGCGACTGTATTTCTCTTAAATATTAATTGTGTGAGCATACCATCATAAAATTTAGATGTTATTTTTACTACAACATAGGTATTGTGTCGGAAAAAGTGGAGTTTGAGAGTTTGGGGGTCGGGCCAGTCTCTATTGGAATTAATCCCATATGTTCTGTTGTTCACTTTACGCGGTTTTCACTTTCCGCGGTACCCTGTGGGTTCAATTGACCGCGTAAATCGGGGTACTACTGTATATATATATGCCTCATGTATTTCTCCTTAGTCTATACTCACCCCTGAGGATGTGAATTACACGAAAGCGCTTGGGAACTTCGTGTTTTCTTCTTTCCTTGTGGTTATCAGCGCATATATATATATATATATATATATATATATATATATATATATATATATATATATATATATATATATCATGTAAATCCACAATGAAAACTTAAGATAAATCTTGATAAAATACACAGTTGTACCCCACTTAACGCGGTCAATTGAACCCAGAGGGTCCCGCGTTAAGTGAAAACCGCGTTAAGTGAATAACAGAACATATGGGATTAATTCCAATAGAACCCAGCCTGACCCCCAAACTCCACTTTTTGACGACAAATAACTATGTTGTAGTAAAAATTCTATCTTAACTTTATGGTGGCATGAAAAACAAGTAATATAGAAGAGGTTAGGTTAGGAAAGATAAAGGTTAACATAGGAAAAATAAAGAATAGGTTAAAAAACGAAAAGTTTTAAGGAACACTCACGGTAGTAGAAGAGATGGGTCGGCATACGGGGATGGAGGCTGGTTCCGAGGCAGAGGGCAGATTACTGCCCCTCAGGTGAATCACCATTACTAGGTGAATCACCATTACTAGGTGAATCAATATCACTGTCACTTACAGTTGTCATGGCTTCCCTGACAAATCCCTCAAAATCACCTTCACTATCACTATCACTGCCTTGGGCTGGCTGTGGTGGGTTGCGGGCGAAGAACTCGGTTATGCTTTGCTGACGGCTGGCTTTGATGTTGTCGTGATACACCTTGATGTACGGCTCCATAGCCTGCACCAGTCGGTTATGGAAGACGTCATGGCGTTCATCGTCAGTGTCGCGGGAAACGATGGACTTAATTTTTTCTGTTAACTCTATGACACACTTAATATCACTATGACTTAAACTAGGTTCTTCGGAGAATGACGCACCTTCTTCCTCCTCTTCACTGGCGGGTTCTTCTTCCAACATCTCGTCGGCAGTCACTTCAGGATCTCTGATCACCTCCATGATGTCTTCGTTGGTGGTCTCGGAGAAGCCTTCAGCTGTAATATTGAGCGCAGCTTCTCTGGCAAGGTCCACTGCTACTGCAACAGTCTGAACCTGACCAGTCACAGGTTCACTCCTCCTCTCACCTGGTATGCCATGCAACACATGTCTCCATGCGTGACGAATCGTAGCAATAGACAGCAGATCCCATGCCTCCACCAAGAAGTCTACAGCTTGTTTGACGTTAAACTTCTTCCAAAATTGTTTGACGAGAAGTTCTTGAGTCGCCGCCTCTTGTTCCTTGTCCTCGTCGCTTTTACTCTCGCTGTCGGTGTCACCCAGCTTACGCAACTCATCCTTGGTGTTGGTAGAGTCGTTCAGGAGCTTGAATTTCTTTGCCGAGTATGCAGCTTTAACGTTGCAGATTAACTCCTGGTCCATAGGCTGGATTAATGACGTGGTGTTGGGAGGAAGGAAGACCACTTTTACGTTGGGGTGACGATCCATTAGTAGGGGCGAGTGTCCAGGTGCGTTGTCAAGGAGCAACAAAATGTTGAATGGAACATTCTGTTGCTCGCAGAATTTCTGCACGTCAGGAACAAAAAAGTTGTCAAACCAGAAGAGGGACAGAGAAGAGGACATCCACGCCTTACGTGCGGTTAGCCAGTGGACATTAAGCTTGTTCATGTCCATATTCTTGTAGGCGTGCGGCTTGCGGGCTTTGTGAATCACCGATAACTTTGGTTTACAGGTACCGGAGGCATTGGTGGTAAACAGGACGGTGATGCGTTCCTTCTGCATCTTCCGCCCCTTACCTTGCTCGCAGACTGGACAACGAAGGTCTTGGAAGGTAACTTTTTCCAGAAAAGACCAGATTCGTCCATGTTAAACACCTGGTCGTCACTGTACTGTCCTTCCTCCATAATCTCACGTAAAAACGGAGGAAAATCTCTAGCCGCCGCACGGTCAGCACTCGCTTCCTCACCAACAATGCTGATGTTGGTGACCTTGTTCCTCCTCTTAAACCTATGCAGCCAACCATGGGAAGCATTGAAGGGTTTGGGCTCTGCAATTCCCAGTTTACGTGTCACTGCTGCGTATAGCTCACGTGCGTACTCCTGCACTGAGCGCGTGTCCACCGCCATGTTGCGTCGCGCCTGACGCACCAAATAACTCACCAGCAAAGTTTCCACTTTTGCCAGCACCCTGTTCTGGCAATACCTGATAGCTGAAGCACCTGCAGACTTTGTGAGCTTCATGTGCTCCTTTATCTTGGCTGCATCCTTCTTTATTGTACGAATCGTAGATTCGTTGACGCCATGCTGGCGCGCGAGATCAACTTGGCGTCTTCCTTTCTCCAAATCTTGAACAATTTGGTACTTCAGCTCGTAGCTTAATGAACGTCGTGTCTTCTTTGGTTTAGTGCCGCTGGGTCCAGGTAAGGAAAGGTTTCTCTCTGGGGGTGGTGGTCCGGCGGAAGCCATTTTACGGAACAATGGATGCGCGTTAACCCGGCGTGGCCTTGAGGGATGAAACTGCCGCGGCTAGGTCAAGCGTCGTCTCTCCTCCCTCCCTCCCTCCCCGGGGTAGTCACGTCATAATACTTTAAGCCAATTACAGCTAGCAGCAGAGGGGGGTAGGGCTGCATGGCCAATCACAGTCCGAGACGTCATATGACGTCAGTGATAACGCAACAAAGACACACACTGCGCAACCTTACCGCGCCGCTTGCCCAAGCGGAGGGAGGAGGAGGGAGAGGCAGGCAGGCAGGCAGGAGGGCGGGCGGGCGGGTGGCGCGTGGTCAAAATCTAAAAATAGCATCCGAGCCGGACACTCACCGCGTTGCTGTGGAAAAATCCGCGTTAAGTGAAAGTTCAGCTTTGGCAAGGCACCGCGTATATGATAAAACGCGTTAAGTGAAAGCGCGTTAAGCGGGGTAAAACTATATATATATATATATATATATATATATATATATATATATATATATATATATATATATATATATATATATATATATATATATATATATATATATATATATATATATATATATATATATATATATATATATATATATATATATATATATATATATATTGTATACAAACAGTAAATTTATTTATTTATTCATTTATATATCTATTTATTTATTTTTGTTTTTTACGGGGAATGGCCCACCTGGGCACAGGCTCATTGACCCACAATGAGGCCTGGGGGACAAAAAAAGTTTAGAGAAAAATAAATTAAAAATAGGAGAAAAGACTATACAGTACTGCATTTATCTACACCACAAAGATGCCTGAAAACCAGCTTTTTGAAGTGAGACAGATTGTAAGAGTATGGAAACACAGAAGAAGGCAGAGCATTCCACAGTTTGGCTGTGTGAGGAAAGAAGGATGTACTATAAACAGGGTATTCTAGTGCGACCGACAGCCACAGAGAAACGGTGGGCACCGCGGGCAAGACAAGTGTTACGAGCCCACAGCCTTGCCGGTGGTACACAGGATGCCAAATCCACCAAACATTGCTCGTTAAAATACCTATAAAAGAGAGAGAGTGAAGCAACATTGCGGCGAAGAAAAAGAGAAGAGAGATTATCGATTAAAGGAAGAAAGTTAAGAAGACAAAATGCCTTTTGATTCCATCCTATCTAACAGTTGGACAGAAGAAGAGCCACCCCAGATTAGGATGAATGAATCCTTTATAAACTTGAAGCAACTGCTCAGTAGTGAAGTAGTTACGGCATTTGTACAGCATTCCCAGCTTTCGGGAAGCAGCTTTAGCAATGTTGTGTATGTGTGGCTTCCATGACATAGAAGAAATGAGGAGAGCATATGAGGCCTAGCAAGGCCTAGCCCTTCTTTGGGATGGGCTAAACCTAGGCATGCTTCCAAGAAGAAGGAAAAATTTGGGTTTTGAGGCAAAGGCAAAAGAGGCGAGCAAGAATGGGGGCCAGAATTTCAGCACACTCCCTCATAACATGAGGGAGTATTCCGTTTGGTCCATGCACCTTACTCATATCCAGATTGGATAACACACCAGCAACCCTACGGTGTAGATTATAGGAAAGTGCATACGTTCAGTAGGAGGAGCAGGAGTAGGAGGGAAAGAGTTGGAATAGTCTAAGGTGGAGTTACAGGAGACTAAGGTGCTAAAGAGATTGGCTTTATAAGTGGGACAGTTGACTACAGAGTTATTGGGTTGAAAAAGAGGAGGAAAAGAGGGAGTGCAGAAGTTATTACAGATGTTTTTGGTTAAGGACCAGAAGAATTTACTAGAAGAAGAGTTAGTCAGGTCAGTGGTCTTTCTTCTTAAAAAATTCCGCTTGGCCCTTCGAAGAATAACCTTACAATGATTCCTAAAAGTAATGAAAGAGGAGTGGGTAACAGGAGGAGATAGTTTCATAACTTGTTATGCCCTATCTCTCTCCCTATATGCAAGAAAACAAGAGAGATCAAACCATGATTGTAAGGTGAAAATTACGGTAAAAGATGGGATAAATGCACTCATACTACCCAGTATAACCCCAGCAATGCTGTCAGCACATACTGAGGCATCCCGAGTGGAAAAGCAAAATTAATCCCAGGGAAAGTAGAAGAATTCTCGCAAGGATTGCCAGTTTGCCTTTGAAAGTACCATCGTTGTTGTTAAGAGGGGATTTTTACTACAATATACTCTTCTTAGTGGAAAAAAATCTTTCACATATTACCAATGTTCCCAAAGACCAAGCAGTGACAAAATTGTTTTTATACATATTTCATAAAATATTTACCTGATATATATCCAAATGCTGGTTTTGGTTTAGGAACATATGCCATCCACCATCTTTTTGGAGGTTCAGGGGTTTTATTCCTTTTAGTATCTTGAAGAGCAGAAACTCCTCGACAACGGGAACAACCAGAGCACGGAGAGGAATATTCTACCTCTGCTGAGCAATCCCATGATATGTCTAAAATGGTAAGAAAAATTGCTCTATTATTATCAGTAAAAATGAGATCATAAATTTAAATTTTATCACTTCAGAAGCAAGGTACATGTCTGAGAGAAAATCATATTTGGGTTGAAAAACGCGTTTTTTCCAGGGTCGAGAGAAAACGCGATATATGCGATTTTTTTCAAAATCACAGTATAGGTACTCCTGAGCATGCCGAGTCCGGTCCTATCATCGACAGTTCGATTGCGGAATAATTAGTGGTCGTAATGATGCTTGGAATATTTTAATGAAATTTTTCACAATGCTTATTTCAGTACTCTCCAATTATTGGTTTCTCAGGCATTTGGTTGGTGCTGTTATGTTCTAATGGATGTACTAAATTACTGAAATTAATCCCACCAAATTTCATGTCTGAGAGAAAATCATATTTGGGTGGAAAAACGCATAAGGGGGGACCCTTACGCGTTTTTTCCAGGGTCGAGACAAAACTCGATATATGCGATTTTGTTCAAAATCACAATATAGGTACTCCTTAGCATGCCGAGTCCGGTCCTATCATCGACAGTTCGATTGCGGAATAATTAGTGGTCGTAATGATGCTTGGAATATTTTAATGAAATTTTCCACAATGCTTATTTCAGTACTCTCCAACTATTGGTTT
>NW_024719525.1:0-15269 GCF_018991925.1 Homarus americanus
GCTCTAACAGGCATGTCTTGCCCTGAGGATGATCGATCACCTTGACATGTGGTGCTATTTGATCTATCCTGGCCAGTCGAGTCTGTTGGCAATTCGCAACAATACCTCGAATTAGGAATTTATTAGGTTGCACTTCGACATTGCTGTGATATCTAGAAAATCACACATAACATCCTTTCTTTAATTTCTTGATAATGTGAAATTGCTCCCGCAGTCCCGTAGACTTGTGTGTGTGTGTGTCTCACAGTAGACACAGCTGATTCCAAGGTCCGGTGATTGGGTCAATGCTCACAAAATCCCTGAGTACAGCAAACCGCCGCTAATTGTTACACAACGTCATCCACAACACCATACCTCAGAATGCTGAGACCATCTCTCAGACCGGATGTGTCATCATCACTAGGGTGGGTGCTGGGTGCTGGTAACTGGGGGTTGTTCACGCCATACGAAAGAATTTTGTTGACAGGATGTTGATTGATGAACAGTCACAACAACTGCAGTCACGTCCTGTCACACCCTGGGCAGTGAACGAATCATTTGCAGAAACTAATGTTCACTTTAGCTCACAGGATTTTTGTTTTTGGTGAATTCCTCATTCTGGTAATGGAGAGTACTCTTCAACATTACAGGTACTATCTTCCAACTCTTGCTGCTGTAATCACGCTGGGAAGGTGTGTGGTTGAGGTCGAGATATATCTCTGACGCATGATCCGCCTTCCTCTTAATAGGATTGGTAGACAACACTTTCGTCCTAGCGGTGAGCATAGGTTCAGAATGACTCATTGCTGTGTAGGAAACACCTTTAAACGTAACACTATTATTACGTGGATGAACATCTATCATGTTCTTTCGAAGAGTTGCTAGACCAAGTAACCCATCAGCTGGCAAATTGAACTGCTGAACTATATAAAAATCCGCGTAGAAGGGAGAACCACGTCTTGAGAATCTGAGTGGTAACGTCACCATTCCTTTGATGCTCAGCTGAGTACCTGAAACTCCTTCGAGCTCAGCGTTACTAGGCCTCCATTTGAATTTGCGGTGAGGGAATTTACGTTGTAACTCGTGATATGATGTCAAGGCCAATACATTAGCTCAAGCACCTGTGTCTATATCAAGAGCCAATCTGGTATTATCCACTCACACCGGCACTGACAACACTTCCACTTTTCTAAGCGCCGCTATTAATGAGGCCGCTATAGAAGTGCTGTGAGGAGGGGCGGGAATTACCCTATCTATCCCTCTCCTTGCGGTAGTGTGCGCTGGTCTTCCCCCGATGACTTGTCCTGGGGACGTTTCTGCTTGCGCCTATACGACACCTCCGTTTCACTTAGGTCCACTCCACTAGCTTTCATTAGTATATCGCACTCATGTGAACTATGAGATGTCGATTTGTGAAGAGCGCACCATTTGCCGGCTGTCTGGGTAGGAGGAGGAGGTGCTACTTTTGCTCCCTCACTGTTTGACCTTGAGAATGGCTTTGCACCGGGTGTGGCCTTAAAATTAACACTATTACCTCGGAGCTGAAAACAATCTTCCATTACGTGGCCACGTTTATTACAATGTGCGCATCGTAACGATGTTTTCTGTTTATATGTTAGGCAGGGAGGAGCGATCGGAGCTAAGTGTGTCGCATAAGGAGTCTGGGAGTGAGGCATCTGTGACATCTGAAGTTGGCCCAGCTGTGACCTACCCCCAAAAATCCCAATTAGCGTTCGCTTGAACTTTTCATAATCAGGGCTTTGTAAACCAAACGCATTTAAACGACTGCCTGTATAGGAACCCTGCGTTATATGGGAAAGTACATATGCTTTCTTTTCTTCGTCAGTCGTTATGTGACTATTGCGCATGCTATCTTCACATGCACGAATAAAATGTACGACCCTATAATCGTCTTGTCCCGTGAAATTTCGAACATAATCGCCGCGCTGCATGATATTAATAACATTATCAGCTTTAGGTGTGGTAGTATTACTGGTGTGAGGGTTAGAAGATGCCATTTTAGTGTTATTAAGCAAGTTAGTATTCTTACTCTTAACAGAAGGCTGGGTTAATAATGTTGTTACCGATTTAGCAACAGACACACTATCACCTGTAACAGGGGTAACTGCTTTATACTTAGGTGAGGTACTATATTGATTACCAGACCGTAGGGTACGACGGTTTAAGTCGTCAAATGATTCGTCTATAACTTTCTCACTACTTCCTACCGACTCATTTAACTGTGTTCCATACTCAAAATCTATGTCAGTCTGGGCTTGATCATTGATGAGTTGGTTATCAGCGAACAATTGCGCTAGGCGTTTGATTTCATCTACATTAGACATGGGAAACTTAGAAATTATCTATTAGCCCCCTTGGGTCAATGAATACTTAACAGTAAGTAGATCACTTGCCTCTCATTTACAAGACAAATGAATATTAATTGTAGTTAATTTTTAAACTATCAATAAGAAGACAGACACTTACAAACTCCTGTAAATTATAGGATTTCAATACATTAATCTTACATTCGACACTTTATCATTGAAATAATCCTATCCGACGAACCTATCGGTGTGAAGATATCTCTCGAACGTGTTCATGTGTGTAGAATTATGTAATTTAAATACCTATTTATACAGGGTGAAACGTCTGTATAGAAAATGTGTGATCCTTCAAGAGTTCTGAGTGGAGTGTGGGCGGGGTGTGGGAGGGGCCTCTTCCTAGGATGCGTGCGCTGCTGCTGGTTTCCTTGGCAACGAGATGACGCTTCTGCTTTGGTGAGAGACGAGTCCACTTGATTTAGGTGAGTTCCTCCTCCGGCGATCAGAAAACTATGATTGGTTATCACACTGGTCGTGCTGGTTCGCTGGCGAAAACTGCCGTGTGCCAATTCTTCACAGTCCACGTATATATGGAGATCTGTATGATGACACGGGAACCTCGTAATTCACGCTGACGACACAACAATACTGCTCAGCTGCTAGTGAAATACCAATTGAATTCCAGGTTACAAAACTGTTGTTCAACACTGCAACACTGTAATGTCTAGGGAATGCTGAGTGGAGTCTATCTCAACCGGCTCAATCTGGATATGTACCAACAGGCTGTAATATTTGTATATTACGAATTCTGCACGTATTTGTATGTGACAGAGATAAGGAGAGCTCACTACATATCGTCTCAATACGGGATATAGTTTTAAACACTCGGATTATGTAACGCGTCACTGCTGTGTGGTTTCTTGTTTTTCACAAGACACAGACGGATGATACGACTACCAGTTTGAAGAATCCGTACACACCGCTTGCCACCTATATGAATCGGCTGCTTGTCCAATTAACCAGTCCGTTCACACATATTTATATTTGGGTTTTAAGTAACGAAACCCAAACGGTAGTTCCTTTTTTTTATTATAAAAGGTTGTATAAATAATTCCTGAGTGTATATCAACCGTAAGTCTCACTGTCTAGGAGTGAATGAGAAAGGGACGGCGTTTATGTATGATAAACGTTTGGTTACGTCCTTTCGATATGAGTTGAGGTGAGCTACTGAAGCTTAGGGGCATCGCAGTGCGTGCTTACAGAAATGCTGAGCTATGGGTCTCGCCCTCTTGGGTAAGTTGCCCGCTCACGTGTCACTCTCATGTCTTACTCAAAGACAGTGGAAAGTTACAGGGTGGTGAATCTGAATATAATATCAGTGACCCATTATATCGTTCTGTTGATCTAGGCGGGCCTATAACATGGGTATGTGGCCAGGCACTTGCTCAGGGAACATGACCCAGGTGTGAGGGCGTTGCTGGTGACATGACCCGGGGTGTGAGGCCCGGGCACCCCTCCAACACCATGGCCCGGGGTGTGAGGCCCGGGCACCCCTCCAGCACCATGGCCCGGGGTGTATGGGACGGGTACCCCTTCAGTGTCAAGAACCGGGGTGTCAGGGCCGGACACCCCTCCTTTCCTGTTGAGGTATGAGGGCCTGGCACCCCTTTGATGCTATATTGGGTGTGAATGAACTTTTAAATTGCAGAGTGGGGCCGGGCAAACCTTAAGTGCCATGGCCAGGGGTGTGAGGGCCGGGCACCCATCCAGCACCATGACCCGGGGTGTGAGGGCGAAGCACCCCTTCAGTGCCATGATCCGGGGTGTGAGGGCCGGGCTCTCCTTCAGTGCCATGACCCGGGGTGTGAGGGCTGGGCACCCCTTCAGTGACATGACCAAGGGTGTGAGGACCGGGCACCCGTTCAGTGCCATGAATCGGGGTGTGATGTCCGGGCACCCCTCCAGCACCATGGCCCGGGGTGTGAGGGCCGGGCACCCTTTCAGTGACATGACCCGGGGTGTGAGGGCCGGGCACCCCTCCAGCACCATGGCCTGGGGTGTGAGGGCCGGGCACCCTTTAAGTGCCATGAAACGGGGTGTGAGTGCCGGGCACGCATACATTGCTTTGAACCAGGGTGTGAGGGTGGGGCACCTCTTCACAAGACCCGGGGTGTCAGGGCTGGGCACCCCTCCAGCACCATGACCCGGAGTGTGAGGGCCTGGCACCCCATAAGTGACATGAACCGGGGTTTTAGGGCCGGGCACCCCTTCAGTGACATGAAACGGGGTGTGGGGGCAGTGCATCCCTACAGTGTTATGAACCGGGGTGTGAGGGCCGGGCACCCTTTCACATGACCCGGGGTGTAAGGGCCTGGCACCCCTTCAGCACCATCACACGGGGTGTGAGGGCCAGGCACCCCTTCAGTGCCATGACCCGAGTGTGAGAGCTGGGCACCCCTTCAGTGACAAGACCCGGGGTGTGAGAGCCGGGCACCCTTTCAGTGACATGACCCGGGGTGTGAGGGCCGGGCACCCCTTCAGCACCATGACCCGGGGTGTCATGGCCGTGCACCCCTTCAGTGACATGACCCGGGGTGTGAAGGCCGGGCACCCCTCCAGCACCATGACCCGGGAAGTGAGGGCCAGGCACCCCTTCAGTGCCATGACCCGGGGTGTGAGAGCCGGGCACCCTTTCAGTGCCATGAAACGGGGTGTGAGGGCCGGGCACCCCTACAGTGCTGCGAACCGGAGTGTGAGAGCCGGGTACACCCTTCACATGACCTGGGGTGTGAGGTTCGGGCAACCCTTCAGTGAAATGAATCGGGGTGTGAGGGCTGCGCACCCCTTCAGCACCATGACCCAGGGTGTTAGGGCCGGGCTCGATTTCAGTGACAAGAATCAGGGTGTGAGGGCCGGGCACCCCATCAGCACCATGACCTGGGGTGTGAGGGCCGGGAACCGCTTCAACTCCATGACCCGGGGTGTGAGGGCCGGGCACCGCTTTAGGTCTATGACCAGGGGTGTCATGGCCGTGCACCCCTTCAGTGACATGACCCGGGGTGTGAGGGCCGGGTACCCCTTTTGTGACATGACCTGGGATGTGAAGGCCGGGCACCCCTCCAGCACCATGACCCGGGGTGTGACTGCCAGGCACCCCTTCAGCACCATGACCCGGGGTGTGAGGGCCGGGCACCCCTTCAGTGCCATGACCCGGGGTGTGAGGGCCGGGCACCCCTTCAGTGTCACGAATCGGGGTGTGAGGGCCGGGCACCCCTTTAGTGACATGACCCGGGGTTTGAGGGCCGGGCACCCTTTCAGTGCCATGACCCGGGGGAGGGGTCAGCACCTTCAGTGTCACGAATCGGGGTGTGAGGGCTGGCACCCTTCAGTGACAGATGATTCCTGGGTGGCGAGGGCCGGGCACCCCCTCCAGCACCACATGACCTGGGGTGTGAGGGCCGGGCACCCCTTCAGTGCCATGACCTGGGTGTGAGGGCTGGGCACCCCTTCAGTGTCACGAATCGGGGGTGGTGTGAGGACCGGCACCCTTCAGTGACATGGAATCCGGGGTGTCAGGGCTGGCATCCCATCAGCACCATGACCCGGGGTGTGAGGGCCGGGCACCCCTTTAGGTCCATGACCCGGGTGTGAGGCCGGCACCCCTTCAGTGCATGACCCAGGGTGTGAGGGCCGGGCACCCATTAGTGACATGACCCGGGGTGTGAGGCCGGGCACCCCTCCAGCACCATGACCCGGGGTGTGAGTGCCGGGCACCCCATGACCCGGGGTTGAGGGCTGGGTGAACCCGGGGTTGAGGGCCGGGCACCCCTTCAGTGACATGACCCGGGGTGTGAGGTCCGGGCACCAATCCAGCACCGTCGCCCGGGGTGTGAGGGAAGGACACCCCTTTCACATGACCCGGGGTGTGAGGGCCAGCAACCACTTCAGTGCCATGACCCGGGGTATGAGGGCCGGGCACCCCTTCACTGGCATGAAACGGGGTGTGGGGGCAGGGCACCCCTATAGTGTTATGAACCGGGGTGTGAGGGCCGGGCACCCTTTCACATGACCCGGGGTGTAAGGGCTGGGCACCCCTTCAGCACCATGACCCGGAGTGTGAGAGCTGGGCACCCCTTCAGTGAGATGAACCTGGGTGTGAGGGCCGGGTACCCTTTCAGTGACATGACCCAAGGTGTGAGGGCCGGGCACCCCTCCAGCACCATGACCCGGGGTGTGAGCGCCGGGCACCCCTTCAGTGCCATGACCCGGAGTGTGAGGGCCGGGCACCCCTTCAGTGCTGCGAACCGGGGTGTGAGAGCTGGACACCCTTTCAGTGCCATGAATCGGGGTGTGAGGGCCGGGCACCCCTAAGGTGTTGCGAACTGGGGTGTGAGAGAGCTGGACACCAGTGCCATGAATCGGGGTGTGAGGGCCGGGCACCCCTTCATCACCATGGAGCCGGGGTGTGAGGGCCCGGCAATCATCCAGCACCATGGCCTGGGGTGTGAGGGCAAGACACCCTTCAGGATATGACCTGGGGTGTAAGCCGGCTGGCACCCCTTCAGGGGATATGACCTGGGTGTGAGGGCTGGGCAATCATCAGCACCATGACCCGGGGTGTTAGGGCTGGGCACCCTTTTAGGTCCATGACCCGGGGTGTCATGGCCGTGCACCCCTTCAGTGACATGACCCGGGGTGTTTGGACCGGGCACCCCTTTAGTGACATGACCCATGGTGTGAAGGCCGGGCACCCCTCCAGCACCATGACCTGGGGAGTGAGGGCCAGGCACCCCTTCAGTGCCATGACGCGGGTGTGAGGGCCGGGCACCCTTTGAGTGCCATGAAACGGGGTGTGAGGGCCGGGCACCCCTACAGTGCTGCGAACCGGGGTGTGAGGGCCGGGTACCCCTTCACATGACCTGGGGTGTGAGGGTCGGGCCCCCCTTCAGTGACATGACCCGGGGTGTGAGGACCGGGCACCTCTTTAGTGACATGACCTGGGGTGTGAAGGCAGTACCCACCAGCACTAAGACCTGGTGAGGGCTAGGCACCTTTCAGTGCCATGAAACGGGGTGTGAGGCCGGGCACCCCTTCACATGACCCGGTGTGTGAGGGCCGGGCACCCTGCACATGACCCGGGGTGTGAGGGCCGGGCACCCCTTCAGCACCATGACCCGGGGTGTGAGGGCCGGGCACCCCTTCAGTGCCATGACCCTGGGTGTGAGGGCCGGGCACCCCTTCAGTGCCATGACCCGGGGTGTGAGGGCCGGGCACTTTCAGGTCATGACCAGGGGTTTGAGGGCCGGGCACCCCTTCAGTGCCATGACCGGGGTGTGAGGGCCGGGCACCCTTCAGTGCCATGACCCGGGGTGTGAGGGCTGGGCACCCCTTCAGTGACATGACCCGGGGAGTGAGGGCCGGGCACCACTTTCAGTGACATGACCCGGGGTGTGAGGGCCGGGCACCCCTTCAGCACCATGGGGTAGTGCCATGGGGGTGTGAGGGCCGGGCACCCCTTCAGTGACATGACCCGGGTGTGAGGGCTGGGCACCTGGCGCACCCCACCAGCACCATGGCCCGGGGTGCGAGGGCCGGGCACCCTTTCAGTGACATTACCCGGGGTGTGAGGGCCGGGCACCCCTCCAGCACAATGGCCTGGGGTGTGAGGGCTGGGCACCCCTTCAGTGTCATGACCCGGAGGTGTCAGGGACTGACACCCCTCCAGCACCATGGCCCGGGGTGTGAGGGCCGAGCACCCTTGCAGTGCCATGAATCGGGGTGTGAGGGCCGGGCACCACTTTAGGTACATGACCAGGGGTGTGAGGGCCGGGCAAAGCTTCAGTGCCATGTCCAGGGGTGTGAATGGCCGGGCACCTCATCAGTGCCATGACCCGGGGTGTGAGGGCCGGGCACCCCTTAAGTGCCATGAAACGGCGTGTGAGTGCCGAGCACCCATACAGTGCTTTGAACCAGGGTGTGAGGGTCGGGCACCCCTTCACAAGACCCGGGGTGTCAGGGCTGGGCACCCCTCCAGCACCATGACCCGGAGTGTGAGGGCCGGGCACCCCATAAGTGACATGAACCGGGGTTTTAGGGCCGGGCACCCCTTCAGTGACATGAAACGGGGTGTGGGGGCACATGGCCGGGGTGTGAGGGCCTGGCACCCCTCCAGCACCATGACCCGGGGTGTGAGGGCCGGGCACCCCTTAAGTGCCATGACCCCGGGTGTGAGGGCCGGGCACCCCTTCAGCACCATGACCCGGGGTGTGAGGGCCGGGCATCAATGCAGCACCATGGCCTGGGGTGTGAGGGCCAGGCACCCCTTCAGTGCCATGACCCGGGGTGTGAGGGCCGCACACCCCTTCAGTGACATGACCCGGGGCGTGAGGGCCGGGCACCCTTTCAGTGACATGACCCGGGGTGTGATGGCCGGTCACCCCTCCAGCACCATGACCCGGGGTGTGAAGGCCGGGCACCCCTCCAGCAACATGACCCGGGGTATGAGGGCCGGGCACCCCTTTAGGGCTATGACCCGGGGTGTGAGGGCTGGGCACCAATTTAGGTACATGACCAGGGGTTTGAGGGCCGGGCAAACCTTCAGCGCCATGGCCACGGTTGTGAGGGCCGGGCACCTCATCAGTGCCATGACCCGGGGTGTGAGGGCTGGGCACCACTTCCAGTGCCATGAAACGGGTGTGAGGCCGAGGCACCCAGTCATGACCGGGGTGTGAGGGCCAGGCACCCTTTCAGTGCCATGACCAGGGGTTTGAGGGCCGGTCAAAGCTTCAGTGCCATTGCCAAGGGTGTGACGGCCGGGCACCTCATCAATGCCATGACCCGGGGTGTGAGGGCCGGGCAGCCTTAAGTGCCATGAAACGGGGTGTGAGTGCCGGGCACCGCTTCAGCACCATGACCCGGGGTGTGAGGGCCAGGCACCCCTTCAGTGCCATGACCCGGGGTGTGTGGGCCGGGCACCGTTTCAGTGACATGACCCGGGGTGTGAGGGCTGGGCACACCCTCAGAGACATGACCAAGGGTGTGAGGACCTGGCACCCGTTCAGTGCCATGAATTGGGGTGTGATGTCCGGGCGACCCCTTCACCTCCATGACCCGGTATGTGAGGGCCGGGCACCCCTCCAGCACAATGGCCCGAGGTGTGAGGGCCGGGCACCCTTTCAGTGACATTTCCCGGGGTGTGAGGGCCGGGCACCCGTCAAGCACAATGGCCTGGGGTGTGAGTGCCGGGCACCACTTTAGGTACATGACCAGGGGTGTGAGGGCCGGGCAAAGCTTCAGTGCCATGGCCAGGGGTGTGAGGGCTGGGAACCTCATGAGTGTCATGACCTGGGGTGTGAGGGCCGGGCACCCCTTAAGTGCCATGAAACGGGGTGTGAGGGCCGGGCACGCATACAGTGCTTTGAACCAGGGTGTGAGGGTCGGGCACCCCTTCACATGACCCGGAGTGTCAGGGCTGGGCACCCTTCCAGCACCATGACCCAGAGTGTGAGGGCCCGGCACCCCATAAGTGACATGAACCGGGGTTTTAGGGCCGGGCACCCCTTCAGTGCCATGAAACGGGGTGTGGGGGCAGGGCACCCCTACAGTGTTATGAACCGGGATGTGAGGGCCGGGCACCCTTTCACATGACCCGGGTGTGTAAGGGCCAGGCACCCCTTCATTGCCATGACCCGGAGTGTGAGAGCTGGGCACCCCTTCAGTGACATGACCCGGGGTGTGAGGGCCGGGCACCCTTTCAGTGACATGACCCTGGGTGTGAGGGCCGGGCACCCCTCCAGCACCATTACCCGGGGTGTGAGGGCCGGGCACCCCTTCAGTGCCATGACCCCGGGTGTGAGGGCTGGGCACCCCTTCAGTGTCACGAATCGGGGTGTGAGGGCCGGGCACCCTTTCAGTGCCATGAAGCGGGTGTGAGGGCCGGCACCCCTTGCTGAACCGGGGTGTGAGGGCCGGGCACCCCTTCAGTGACATGAAACGGGGTGTGGGGCAGGGCAACCCTACAGTGTTATGAACCGGGGTGTAAGGGCCGGGCACCCCTTCAGCACCATGACCCGGGGTGTGAGGGCCAGGCACCCCTTCAGTGCCATGACCCGGAGTGTGAGAGCTGGGCACCCCTTCAGTGACATGACCCGTGGTGTGAGAGACGGGCACCCTTTCAGTGACATGACCCGGGGTGTGAGGGCCGGGCACCCCTTCAGTGACCCGGGGTGTGAGGGCCGGGCACCCCTTCAGTACCATGACCCGGGGTGTGAGGGCCGGGCACCCCTTCAGTGTCAGGAATCGGGGTGTGAGGTCCGGGCACGCTTTCAGTGTCATGAAACGGGGTGTGAAAGCCGGGCACCCCTACAATGCTGCGAACCGGGGTGTGAGGGCCGGGCACCGCTTCAGCACCATGACCCGGGGTGTGAGGGCCAGGCACCCCTTCAGTGCCATGACCCGGGTTGTGAGGGCCGGGCACCCCTTCAGTGTCAAGAATTGGGGTGTGAGGGCCGGGCACGCTTTCAGTGTCATGAAACTGGGTGTGAGGGCCGGGCACCCCTACAGTGCTGCGAACCGGGGTGTGAGGGCCGGGCACCGCTTCAGCACCATGACCCGGGGTGTGAGGGCCAGGCACCCCTTCAGTGCCATGACCCGGGGTGTGTGGGACGGGCACCGTTTCAGTGACATGACCCGGGGTGTGAGGGCTGGGACACCTTCAGAGACATGACCATGGGTGTGAGGACCGGGCACCCGTTCAGTGCCATGAATTGGGGTGTGTTGTCCGGGCACCCCTTCAGCTCCATGACCCGGTGTGTGAGGGCCGGGCACCCCTCCAGCACCATGGCCCCGGGGTGCGAGGGCCGGGCACCCTTTCAGTGACATTACCCGGGGTGTGAGGGCCGGGCACCCCTCCAGCACAATGGCCTGAGGTATGAGGGCCGGGCACCCCTTAAGCACCATGGCCACGGGGTGCGAGGGCCGGGCACCCTTTCAGTGACATTACCCGGGCTGTGAGGGCCGGGCACCCCTCCAGCACAATGGCCTGAGGTGTGAGGGCTGGGCACCCCTTCAGTGTCATGACCCGGAGGTGTCAGGGACTGACACCCCTCCAGCACCATGGCCCGGGGTGTGAGGGCCGAGCACCCTTGCAGTGCCATGAATCGGGGTGTGAGGGCCGGGCACCACTTTAGGTACATGACCAGGGGTGTGAGGGCCGGGCAAAGCTTCAGTGCCATGGCCAGGGGTGTGAGGGCCGGGCACCTCATCAGTGCCATGACCCGGGGTGTGAGGGCCGGGCACCCCTTAAGTGCCATGAAACGGGGTGTGAGTGCCGGGCACCCATACAGTGCTTTGAACCAGGGTGTGAGGGTCGGGCACCCCTTCACATGACCCGGAGTGTCAGGGCTGGGCACCCCTCCAGCACCATGACCCGGAGTGTGAGGGCCGGGCACCCTTTCACATGACCCGGGGTGTAAGGGCCGGGCACCCTCTCAGTGACATGGCCCGGGGTGTGAGGGCCGGGCACCCCTCCAGCACCATGACCCGGGGTGTGAGGGCCGGGCACCCCTTAAGTGCCATGACCCCGGGTGTGAGGGCCGGGCACCCCTTCAGCACCATGACCCGGGGTGTGAGGGCCGGGCATCAATGCAGCACCATGGCCTGGGGTGTGAGGGCCAGGCACCCCTTCAGTGCCATGACCCGGGGTGTGAGGGCCGCACACCCCTTCAGTGACATGACCCGGGGCGTGAGGGCCGGGCACCCTTTCAGTGACATGACCCGGGGTGTGATGGCCGGTCACCCCTCCAGCACCATGACCCGGGGTGTGACGGTCGGGCACCCTTTCAGTGACATGACCCGGGGTGTGAAGGCCGGGCACCCCTCCAGCAACATGACCCGGGGTATGAGGGCCGGGCACCCCTTTAGGGCTATGACCCGGGGTGTGAGGGCTGGGCACCAATTTAGGTACATGACCAGGGGTTTGAGGGCCGGGCAAACCTTCAGCGCCATGGCCACGGTTGTGAGGGCCGGGCACCTCATCAGTGCCATGACCCGGGGTGTGAGGGCTGGGCACCACTTCAGTGACATGACCCGGGGTGTGAGGGCCGGGCACCGCTTTAGTGACATGACCCGGGGTTTGAGGGCCGGGCACCCCTTCAGCACCATGACCCGGGGTGTGAGGGCCGGGCACCCCTCCAGCACCATGAACCGGGGTGTGAGGGCCAGGCACCCCTTCAGTGCCATGACCAGGGGTGTGAGGGCCGGGCACCCTTAAGTGCCATGAAACGGGGTGTGAGTGCCGGGCACCTCATCAATGCCATGACCCGGGGTGCCCAGCCCTCATACCCCGGGTCATGGGCTGGAAGGGGTGCCGGCCTCTGGGTCATGTCACTGAAGGGGTGCCACTGAAGGGGTGCTCGGCCGTCACACCCCGGGTCATGGCACTGAAGGGGTGCCCGTCCCTCACAACCTCGGGTCATGGTGCTGAAGGGGTGCCCGGCCCTCACACCCCGGTTCAAAACACTGTAGGGTTGCCCTGCCCCCACACCCCGTTTCATGTCACTGAAGGGGTGCCCGGCCCTAAAACCCCGGTTCATGTCACTTATGGGGTGCCCGGCCCTCACACTCCGGGTCATGGTGCTGGAGGGGTGCCCAGCCCTGACACTCCGGGTCATGTGAAGGGGTGCCCGACCCTCACACCCTGGTTCAAAGCACTGTATGGGTGCCCGGCACTCACACCCAGTATCATGGCACTTAAGGGGTGCCCGGCCCTCAAACCCCTGGCCATGGCACTGAAGCTTTGCCCGGCCCTCACACCCCTGGTCATGTACCTAAAGTGGTGCCCCGCCCTCACACCCCGATTAATGGCACTGCAAGGGTGCCCGGCCCTAAAACCCCACGCCATTGTGATGGCGGGGTGCCCGGCCCTCACACCCCGGGTATTGTCACTGAAAGGGTGCCCGGCCCTCACACCCCGGGCCATGGTGCTGGAGGGGTGCCCGGCCCTCACATACCGGGTCATGGAGCTGAAGGGGTGCCCGGACATCACACCCCAATTCATGGTACTGAACGGGTGCCCGGTCATCACACCCTTGGTCATGTCTCTGAAGGTGTGCCCAGCCCTCACACCCCGGGTCATGTCACTGAAACGGGGCCCGGCCCCCACACCCCGGGTCATGGCACTGAAGGGTTGCCTGGCCCTCACACCCCAGGTCATGGTGCTGAAGCGGTGCCCGGCCCTCACACCCCGGTTCGCAGTACTGTAGGGGTGCCCGGCCCTCACACCCCGTTTAATGACACTGAAAGCGTGCCCGGCCCACACACCCCGATTCCTGACACTGAAGGGGTGCCCAGCCCTCACACCCCGGGTCATGGCACTGAAGGGGTGCCCGGCCCTCACACCCCAGGTCATGTTGCTGAAGGGGTGCCCGGCCCTCACACCCCGGGTTATGTCACTGAAAGGGTGCCCGGCCCTCACACCCCGAGTCATGTTACTGAAGGGGTGCCCAGCTCTCACACTCTGGTCATGGCACTGAAGGGGTGCCTGGCCCTCACACCCCGAGTCTTGTGAAGGGGTGCCCGGCCCTCACACCCCGGTTCATAACACTGTAGGGGTGCTCTGCCCCCACACCCCGGTCATGGTTGAAGGGGTGCCCGGCCCTACACCCCGGTTCATAACACTGAGGGCCCTGCCCCACACCCTGCCATGTCACTGAAGGGTGCACCCCGGTTCGCAGCACTGGGGGCCTGGGCCCTCACACCTCTGCTTTCATGGCACTGAAAGGGTGCCCGGCCCTCACACCCCGATTCGTGACACTGAAGGGGTGCCCAGCCCTCACACCCGGGGTCATGGCACTGAAGGGGTGCCCGGCCCTCACACCCCGGGTAATGGTGCTGGAGGGGTGCCCGGCCCTCACACCCAGGGTCATGTCACTGAAAGGGTGCCCGGCCCTCACACCCCGGGTCATGTCACTGAAGGGGTGCCCAGCTCTCACACTCCGGGTCATGGCAATGAAGGGGTGCCTGGCCCTTACACACCCGGGTCATGTGAAAGGGTGCCCGGCCCTCACATCCCGGTTCATAACACTGTAGGGGTGCCCTGCCCCCACACCCCGTTTCATGGCACTGAAGGGGTGCCCGGCCCTAAAACCCCGGTTCATGTCACTTATGGGGTGCCGGGCCCTCACACTCTGGGTCATGGTGCTGGAAGGGTGCCCAGCCCTGACACTCCGGGTCATGTGAAGGGGTGCCCGACCCTCACACCCTGGTTCAAAGCACTGTATGCGTGCCCGGCCCTCACACCCCGTTTCATGGCACTTAAGGGGTGCCCGGCCCTCACACCCCAGGTCATGACACTCATGAGGTTCCCAGCCCTCACACCCCTGGCCATGGCACTGAAGCTTTGCCCGGCCCTCACACCCCTGGTCATGTACCTAAAGTGGTGCCCGGCACTCACACCCCAGGCCATTGTGCTTGACGGGTGCCCGGCCCTCACACCCCGGGTAATGTCACTGAAAGGGTGCCCGGCCCTCACACCTCGGGCCATTGTGCTGGAGGGGTGCCCGGCCCTCACATACCGGGTCATGGAGGTGAAGGGGTCGCCCGGACATCACACCCCAATTCATGGCACTGAACGGGTGCCAGGTCCTCACACCCTTGGTCATGTCTCTGAAGGTGTGCCCAGCCCTCACACCCCGGGTCATGTCACTGAAACGGTGCCCGGCCCACACACCCCGGGTCATGGCACTGAAGGGGTGCCTGGCCCTCACACCCCGGGTCATGGTGCTGAAGCGGTGCCCGGCACTCACACCCCGTTTCATGGCACTTAAGGCTGCCCGGCCCTCACACCCCGGGTCATGGCATTGATGAGGTGCCCGGCCGTCACACCCTTGGCAATGGCACTGAAGCTTTGACCGGCCCTCAAACCCCTGGTCATGGCACTGAAAGGGTGCCTGGCCCTCACACCCCGGT
>NW_024719526.1:0-16237 GCF_018991925.1 Homarus americanus
AGCTGGTCCATTTTGTTACACAGGCTTCTACTATTAGTATAATAAACACTCAATATATTTCTTCCGTTTCTATCTGTTTTACATTTATTACTTTGATGTTTGTTATTATAACTAACTATATTTTCAGCATTATCTACTTCTGTTTCACTACTTCCCAGGACCTGCTTGTTTTTTGACTCCCATTTTCCCCGACCCCTCTCTACTGGCGAAACCCCCCCTTCGGAGTGACAATTTCACGCTCCAGGGATGCAGACAACGTCTTTACCCCCTCACGAGACAAGTGTACTCCGTCGCGACAGTACAGGTAGTCGTTGCCATAAAATCGTTGCCCGTCATCAATGAATGCCCAACCATTGTTTGCACAATGTTTTGCCAGTCGGCAATTAATAGCAATTGCCCTGGACAGCCATTCACGACCAACCCCTCTTCTAGGCAAGACACCACATACTATCGGGACCCCTCCCCTATCTCTAATCTTCCCCAGCGCCTCCCTATACCTCTTGAAAAGTTCCTCACTCCTAACCTTACCTATGTCGTTTCCCCCCACACTAAGACACACTACTGGATTGGTACCCTCCCCTGACAAAACTCTGTCCAACCTCTCGGCTACATGCCCTATCCCAGCCCCAGGAAAACATACCCTAGTCCTACGTTTCCTATCTCTCGCACAAAAAGCCCGATCCATAAACCTCACCTGGCTGAAGATTGTGAAGTGAGATGCAGTGAAGATTGTGAAGCGAGATGTAGTGAAGATTGTGAAATAAGATTATAAAGTAAACTGTAGTAATTGAGGTTAAACGAACGCGGGTTATTCTGTAGTGTATCCGTGTCTTGTTAACGTGGAACCAACATGGCGGTGGTTCTCAATATAGATACGTTATTTTGCCAGGAATTTCAGTCAAAACAAAATATGAATCAACCATATTTAGCCTAAATTAACCTAACGGCTTTATTATATATTCTAAGTTTTTTAAGTTGGATAGATCAGATCAGGTTAGGTTAAGTCAGGTTGGGTTAGGTTAGGTTAGTTTTGTTAATTTTGCCACTTAGAGGCTAGTTTATTGTGCCCCCCATGCTCATCCTGTCAGCTGTAGCACAGAGAGATTACAAAGTGGTGTTAGATGAGGTAGGTGGTTAAGTTAAGTTTCAATAGGTTAGGTTAGATTATGTCAGGTTGGGTTAAGTTAGGTTAGGTAGGTAATAAGTAGATAGGTTATGTTAGGTAGGTGGGAAAGTTAGGTTTGATTAGGTTAGCTTATGTCAGACGGGGAGGTTAGGTTAGATTATGTCAGGTTAGGTTAGATTATGTCAGGTTAGGTCAGATTACGTCAGGTTAGGTAGATTATGTCAGGTTAGGTTAGATTATGTCAGGTTAGGTTAGATTATGTCAGGTTAGGTTAGATTACGTCAGGTTAGGTTAGATTATGTCAGGTTAGGTCAGATTACGTCAGGTTAGGTTAGATTATGTCAGGTTAGGTCAGATTACGTCAGGTTACGTTAGATTATGTCAGGTTAGGTTAGATTATGTTAGGTTAGGTTAGATTATGTCAGGTTAGGTTAGATTATGTCAGGTTAGGTTAGATTATGTCAGGTTAGGTCAGATTACGTCAGGTTAGGTTAGATTATGTCAGGTTAGGTAAGTAAGTAGAGGTGGGTAAAAAAGGTTAGGTTAGGTCGGCAGGTTTTAGTGTAGGAGCTTAAGTAATCCCGTAAAAATTTCATGTTGATTTTTGACACCATACATTATAATAATCCTTATAAACTATGTTAAGGAACTGTGGTGTCATTTTTTCTGAACGGTTTATTATAAGTTTTATGCCTTTAAAGAAGTTTTATTAAAGAGCGGCGTAATGAACCACAGATGTATTACCATTAAGTCCTAATTAACTTAAAACATGACTAATAACCTATGAACATGTATTATTATATGATTACAATTTAACATAATATATCATGAATGCTGTTATAATATCATAAGTGTGTTACAAACATGGCTGCTCATATATGCCATCCTGTCTCTGGCAAAGAAGAGATTGCAGTAAGTAAAATTATTTGCTAAAGACAAATAATGGAAATTAAACATATGCATATTACCATTATCTGAAAAGCTTAGAACCACCGTTTTATATTTATTAAAAGTTTGTAGTGTTATACATCATGTGTAAACAAGTCACAAGTTATTATTTACGACATTGCTTCAGTCCTCGTCATCAGTTTTCTGTGTACAACAGATTCCTTCACCTTGTTTAGGCATTTCTCATCATCTGCTTGACAGTTACACATCTCGGTGCATGTCATGCTATTCTTTCTGATTCTTTCTGTATGAACATGACAATGATCCACATTTCCCGACGCCACATCCACATTTAACAAGTTCTGTGATTGCTTCTGGAGCTGGTGGTTGGTCTGATATTACTAGTATGAAACAGTCATTGTCAATCTTCCAGCCATGCTCTAATTGTGAAAGCATTTCACTGTCTGCATCACAAGACCACAGAAGAGCTTGATACCTTCCTCTCAATATATGATACTTTAGAGTTGCTGCAGTCACTGGTAGTTCTCCAGCTTCTGCCTGCGTTTTCTTGAAGAGATGCCATCTAAGTTATGACAGTTTAGTGAAAGTCATTCGTGGACAGTAGAGCTTAAATACAAATTCCTTTAGACCAATAAACATGTCTGCTGGAGGGCATTTGGTCTACTCAGCATCTTGAATGCATCTAGGACTTTTGTGTTAGATTTCATCAAAGTGCTCCAACATGCTTTCTTTCCTTTGCCAACAAATTTTTCAATGCAGTCAGATCCTGTGAAGGCATGGAAACCTGTAAGACTCTCTGCCCAATGTGTCGTCGCTCACCAGTTCCTGTTTTCATACTTGTATTTTCTCCAAGTTGAGGCTGCTTTAATATGCCAAACACATCAGTGTCTGGTGACTTGATATGTACAGTGCTGCCCTTCTGTGATGCATATACTGTATGTCCTGCTTAAGTTCTATAACTTGTGATAGCAATTTGATGGTTGAAGTCTTATTTGCTGCTTTCCACGACAGAAGATTAACCTTGGACATCTTTTCCCAGATGCTCAATGGACCAACAATACGTTCTTGACAAAATTTTCATAATTTTGTCTTCCAACTTCATATGCACATAGATTGTCATATTTGGCATTTTCTGGCATTACAGCTCCAGTTACCAAGTTTAAAAGAGCATCATTCTCCTGGGATTACAGTCACCAATAACATTGTGTAGCTTCTGTACATCAGCATATTGACGGCTGACAATAGCTGTAGAGAGCTCATGATGGTTTCCATTCTTTGCTGTCTAAGGTTTGATATTTTAACCGCATGGAGCTTAATTTGAAAAGCAAATGGTAGTATACAGTCTTTTATCACATACCTGGTACTCTTAATCAAGTCATGCCTCTCAAGTGATTTTTTTACTCTCTTCTCTGGACAAATACGACCTTTATCCCATCAGAAAAAATATCACCATATATTTTCTTAATCTACAGGTGCCAAGGTTTAAAATGACGGATGGTGTTAAAAATTAACCTGAAATTTTTACGTGACCACATATTGTCTTGTTGAGTTTCTGAGAGAACTTCACGGCTAAATAGCGCCTCTGTATTGATAGCCGGTACATGTCGTAATATCCACCGCTCATAGTTAAATCTTTATGTCCATTTATTTTGTCCTAATTTAAGTATCAAAGAGTGTTTTTATTTTTAAGTATCTTAAGTATCTTTTTTTCTCACTCTTAAGTATCTAAGTATGATGTTTTTTTCATTTTTAAGTAACTAACCATATTTTTGTTTTCATTATAAAATGTGATTGATATAGACAACAAAAGTAAATATCAGCTGGAGGTCGTAAACGAAGCTGATGTGAAGTATTTTGACTCACTGTTCCCACGAACTAATTGCTTCTCTGGTTTATACCGAAGAAATAAAACCGTCAACGAACCATCCGATTCAAATGTGTCTTAGGCGATACAGGGTGTTTAGGCGTCATTCTGATACCAAGAATGACTTTGTGTACTGTGGTGAAGCTGGGGGTAGGATTACGCATGTGTGGGTATATTCTGTCGCATTTTATAGGTATCTTGCGTCTTTCTCTTTATTCCTTCTTTATCATGAGTATCTGTGCCTATTAATACACCACCTCGCAGGATAGTGGAAGAGGAATGGATAATAACGAGATAATATTCTTCTTACATATACCTTAGCTTGATTACAGGTAACACCAGGTAGAGGATTCTGCATTGACTCTTAAGAGTTTTCCTCATTTCCAGCTGATTCAACTGTAAAGACTTGCTGTATTTATGCGTAAAATCCTCCTGTAAGACCACCCTCCACTTGTAGAGGCTTTCTCCACCTGTAGACCCTCCACTTGTAAGACTCTCCACTTGTAAACCCTTTATGGTTGTCCTTCGTCTTGACTCCATAGTACTGTACACACCCTCTCTAGCCTTAGTTTACAGTAATGTTGAAATCTAATGAAGACTCACAGCTCATGGGTTAGAAAAAACAAAAGATGCTTGTTTTATTTATTTATTTATTTATTTATTTATAGCTTATTTTAGAATCCCCGAAAGTTAGAACAAAATGGCTGACGGGACTCACAAGCGGGCGATGTTTACAGTATGGACCAAGAATAAAAAATAAATGAAAAATAAAATAAATAAATCGTAAATTGGTGCATTGTTTCTCCAGGGGTAATTATAGAAGTACAAATGTTCTCCAGCAGTGGGTAACGATCATAGCCACGTATAGAGCTTCTAACGCAGGTAGATTGATATAGATGCATTACCTGGAGTTAGTGGGTTACAGGGGCCTCCTACACGATAATATTAAGGTGTTTTTTCCTTCTGTTTGTGGCACTTGAGGTGTTTAGGTTAGGTTTAATTAAAATGGTTTAGTTATAATAGTTATATTACGATAAGTTAAGTTGAATTTAGAACTTTTGATTTGCATATATTGTGTTTTAGAAGGATTTGTTAGCTAATAAGTTTAATTTGGATAAGTTTAGCTTAATTTAGATCATTTGATTTTACAAGGTCGTATTATAATGACTGGGAACCATATAGAAACCTGTTAGAGAAGTAAATATTTCTACGGCAGTGAATGAGTAAGTCAATAAGTGGTGTATAGAGCTGCTGACGCAACTTAAACGGTATATACTGTACATTATATGTTATCAGAGCTTTCCTGTTGTACGTAACCGCCTCTGTCAAAGTGTCTTACTGGCTCATGTGAAGATTAGCCTCTAGTTTATTTAACCTCAAGATTAACTACACTGGCACTGCCTGACCTGACCTGACCTGACCTACCCTACCCTACCCTACCCTACCCTACCCTACCCTACCCTATCCTAACCTAACCTAACTTAACTTCCCAGCGTTAGGTTAATCATTGCTGGAAATAAGCTGGGAGTGGTTAATCAGGTAATCTATCTTAATTAACAATTTTGGTCAGGTGAGGCCTTCCTTTACCTTACTCGAGAGCAGGAGGAGGAGGACTTGCTAACGCCTACAGATCATCGTCAACCAAGGCAGATATTGAATACCTTTTGTTTACCTTCGTGGCTTAAGAACACATCTTAACACCATAAGACTATTCGCCTCAATACAATAATACAGTAATTGATTATTGTATTCTAATAAAATTTACGGTGTATCTTGTGAACCAGATTTATTGTTTGACCTTAGTGAATGACAAACTGGTTGAGGTGTATTGTGGTAAACATCCTTAAGAGCAGCTCTGTGTGTTCTTACGACCTCAAAGTAACACAAAAGGTAGCCAATATCTACCCTTGATCAGTCACTTTATGTAGATGTCAATTGTGTCATTTTTCTAGACTTAGTGCCCCCTGGAGGAGAAAGTAAATACAATGTTGATATATTTTGGTCACAACACACACTAGTAGATTATTTTTCCTTTTTAACTAAATAATTAACACTATGAAGCTAACTAATTATATAACTCAAAGATGGTAACCAATATGGCGTCGATATTGTTCACATACTCTATGATAAATAGATGTATTGTCTGTTTAATTTTAGGGAAGAATTTAATTTATAAACTTTTGAGAATCTGGATACAGAAGTTTTGTCTTTGTGTGTGTGTGTGTGGTGATGATGACGCATACTTTCCTCTGCAGTGAAAAAAATATCTTGACATTGCAAAGTTTAACTGTAAGCCGAAGGAACGTTTGTAATGTGACTTGTTATGTGAAATTGTAACTTGAAATTCTTTGTGAAAAATATTTCCCTATAAAGTTTGGCAATAAATGAAGTATTACATCAAGGTGTAACTTGTAGTTTTTTGTGGAGTAATTACCTATGTGGACGATACAGCTACTCCAGGGTGTAAGACCTAGAGTAGAAAGTCTTTAGACCTTACCTGAGGTTGAAAGACTCTTATAGTGGAACGTCTTAGGTATTGAAACTTTAATTACAGTAAATAAAATATAATCTACCTAAACATTCCTTCACCTGGCGACAACTAATGATACAGGTGGTGTAATAGCTCTTTAAAATTGCTCCGTTTGATATAATAATGACCACACATGAACTTATAATGTGCAATATCTTGATAACACATTAGCTGCAACATTACACATAGTCCAGTGTATGTGTAGTGAGGGACATCTACCTAAATGAGTTACAGAATGTGGAGTTGAGGCAAAAAAAAGTTGGGACATGTTTGAGATCATCAGTTGAGCCAAACGTTTATACTCAATATTGTTTTAATGGTATTTTAGAGCGACCGAAAAATGTAAACAAAATGGCCGGCTAGGTGACACATACCTTACAAGAAATAAACATGAGAACGAACACACACACACACACACACACACACACACACACACCAGTTTTACCCACATTATCACCAGACTATCGGCATACCTGGTCGGTGGACACCTGCCTCCTCCTCCTCCTCCTCACCTTGCTAATATGCTAATATGCTAATATGCTCTGGTATGTTCCAGTCTATTTAAGATATGCTCCCATCTATCTTAAAGAGCTTATGCTAGGTTGGTCTGATATGCTCCTCAAAGACTATGCTGATATACTCTTGTCATCTGATATGCCATTATGTTCATATCACTCTAAAGGATATACTAATATGTTCTGATATGTTGGTATGGTTCTGTCTCTCAGAGGGTGTGCTGATGTACTATAAGAGCATATGGGGTATGCTGATATACTTGGTTATGTAGCTAGGCTCATATCTCTCTTACAGGGTATGCTAATATACCCTGATATGCTTGCATCTATCTCTGAGCGTATACTGGTTGACTGTAATGACATAAGAGATATGCTGGTATGCTTCTAAGGGAATATGTTAACATACTCTAATAATAATTTGAAATGAGGTTAGCTATACCTTAGATTCAGGGGATATACTGATATGATATGAATTAACCTAGAAGTATACTGATATGTTCTCAAGGCATTCAGGGGATCTGTTAGTATGCTTCGACATACTTTCGGAACAAGGTAAACTGGACCTTCAGAAGATAGGGTGATATGCTGACATATTCTGATGGATCTAAGAGAGAGTGGAAGACTATGAGAGCTAGTTAATATACTCAGGTATGTTGATATCCCTTCATGGCACTTGGGATATATGGTAATATACTCCGATGTGTCTCTTTGGATATACTGATATGCCACTAATGGGTCCCCAGAAAGCAGGAGACAAGTTGATCTGCTTCGAGGACACTAATCTGTATAATGATTTTTTTCCCTGACTGTTAAGAAGTATACTGGTATATTTCAAATGTTGCTTAGTATTATAGTATACTTTGGGCTGTTTTGAACATATTTCACAGCTGATTTTCAGAAATATATGCTGCTGTCACTGGCTTGTTTATTCCGGAGACATTGATTATACTTTGAGTATGTTGATATGCTTTGTTACCAGTCAAGGAATATGCTGATATGTTCTGACACTTCTCAGTGATTACCCTGATATACTTAGATACCTGACAGTATTTATTGGAGTATAGTGTCCTATACTCTGATGTCATTCTAGTGATATGCTGATGAGCTGACATACTGCTTTATGTAACTGTGATATATTGAATCATATACATCCATTCCTCACGCTTAATATATATGATATTCTAAACAATGCTGATATTATTTATGTTATACCCTGATTATATACTAACATACTGCAGTGTCATTTATAGTGTATGATATTAAACATTCGGGGGTATACTTTGAGGTTATTTAGAGAATATGATGGCAAACGGTGATATACTCTGATGCCATATTTGGTATACACAGATATATTGATATAATTTATATAATATACCGATAGATATAACTAAATATCTGTGAAGTAAATCCTGTACTTTTTGATATACCATTCAGGGTGGAGGTATGCTAATATACCACGATAGCACCCGTCTCTCAGCGCTAATGTACCCTGATGGCACACTTAACATCCTGGCGCCGGTCGTGGGGTATACTGATATGCTAAAGTCTTCTTCATCTTCTAATATCTCGACTTCAGCTTCGTAAACTGTGATTATTTAAACGTATTTAACGCTCGTTTACGTAACTTTTTTGTAGAATAAATGAATGTATATCCGGGGTTCTTCTGTTTCTTTGTCCATCTGATGTTTGCGTCCATGTTGAGGAGAACCACTTAGCAGGGCTCGCATTTTCCCATAATGTGTTACCTCAAGTTCCATAATTTGCACTTAGTGAAGCCACGATATCCCGCGTTATGTTGCCCGTCTTACTTCCTTCTGGGTTATGTGTCTTAAGTTGGTGAAAAATTAAATTAAGGCTGAATTATTGTTAAATGTTAAGGTATTATAGAACTTGTCTGTCGTGTTGTTAATATAACATAGTTTCACCAGCAGTATGTACTCAAGAGCTTATTAACATCGTTGACGAGTCAGAGCCGCAACACTGAACCAATCTATATGAACATTAACACAAAAATAAATTGTTACATTACATCGACTATCAAGACATAACTTACAATACAAATTAATAAATAATTGTACCAGGCAGATAAAAATATTAGTTACAAAAAATTATGAAAATAGTCTTAATGTTCACGCCAGAACTTACCCCATAACAAAAGCCATACAACATTTTCCCAGTTAAGACTTCGTTAAATACAATCTCAAACTCCTTCTCAGAAACTGTGTGTTGGTGGTGTGCCACGTGGTGTGTGTGTGTGTGTGTGTGTGTGTGTGTGACAGCACCTTTGATTTATACAAATATTCACCCAAATGAATAACACCAAGTAATTCACCATGTTTTTCACGACTCTTAGATCACTTGGCTTGCGTCTCTCAAAAGGTCGAGCCAGGGTCAGCTGATTCAGTAAACACCGCTCACATTAATAGGGACCTGCCACACTTTGCCATAAACAGATAAATTGTACCGGGAATTTTCCCCCCACACACTCATCATTGTCACTTTATGTAACTTGCTGACAAAACCTATGACCCTTCAGGCCTTTTACGCCCTTAATGCATGAGTCATAAAGGCAAGCATGAACTCCGCATGCTTCCCAGTTGGGCACTGTAAACGCTTCTGCGCTTCACCTTGCACAGGATGTAAGGGGGTGCCCAATAAACTAGCCCCCTCGTGGGCAATCTGTAATCACTACCACTGTCTCGCGGCCCAGAGTAGTAGTTGGACATATCACTAGACAGGGAAATTCACACTTAACACAAGTGTTATCTCAAGGTCATATTCACAACACTTCCCTGGACAGAATTCATAATTTATTTTCTCATATTACATCTGTGTGTATACCTGCTAATAGATAAACAGAAAATGCCAAGAAGTGTTTACATCAAGCGCTGCCACTTAAGAGTTCCAAGAACTAAATTAAAACAATTAGTGTGTGTGTGTGCATGGTGTGAGTGTGCATGGTGTGTGTGTGTGTGTGAGTGTGCATGGTGTGTGTGTGTGCATTGTGTGTGTGTGTGTGTGTGTATATGGTGTGTGTTTGTTTGTTTGTATGGTGTGTGCATGGTGTGTGTGTGTGTGTGTGTGTATGTGTGTATGGTGTGTGTATGTTTATGGTGTGTGTATGTATGGTGTGTGTGTGTGTGTGTGTATGTGTGTGTATGGTTTGTGCATGTACGGTGTGTGTATGGGTGTGTGTGATTGTGCATGGTGAGTGTGTGACTGTGTATGGGGTGAGTGTGTGTGTGTGTGTGTGTGTTTCCATTGCCATGAGGATATCATACAATTCTTAAAGCACTGGTCACATGGGCGCATTTTTTTTAGCAATTTCTTGCCGGAAAGTTATTTCGAGCAATTTTCGAGAAATTCGAGCAAGTTTTTGAAGTATTTTTATTGACAATCGTGATAGTCAATTTCTTGACTATTTCGAGCAAGATTATCGGTTCAAAACCCGGTTAATACCATATTTAATGACACGAAGCTTATTTATCGAGTATTTACCTTGGCTATATATAACATAGATCAATAACATTATGTATAAAATGCACAAACAGTTTTTTACGACACACTGAGTTTATTATTTGGGTGGTGTTTTGGCGTGTTTGTTTACAAAACACAAGCCCATACAGCCGGTCATTCTCCACACACTAACAACCCTCCCTACCGTAACTACGATAGTTGAACCAGTCTATATTAAACACTCGTTCCTCCTCCTCGCCAGCCACTTACGAGTCCCCAATAGTTTTTCTTCGCTTTCTCTCATTTCTTTTTAATAATAACAATAATACCAAGGATAGCTGCTGCGTCGTCTGCATTGTTGTTGTGATGTTCCGTCTCCCTTCTACTCGCACAGCGGCGTTAACTTTTTTTTCTTGCTGTAGTAACTGAACCAAGAGCCACTCGTGTGACCACTTACGATATAATTCTTTTCTATTCCATCAATAGATGTTATTTTACTTTTTTATACGTATTTTTATTTTAGTAATTTATAAACTATTTTCTTTATATACTTCATTACCTTTTAGTGTAATGAAGAGAATGAATTACAGAAAGTTTTTATAATTATATTGCGAACAATATTTTTCCTCGCAATAAATAAACAATGACGATGATCTTGTTTACAATATGGAGCTTGATGTCTTACTCCATGTTCGTTTATTACATTTTCTGCCATACCCGACTGTTCTTTTCTTTCTTGTGGTGAAGGTTTTTGACAATTGATAAATATATATATATATATAAAGTTGAGTTAAGAATAATGACTCTGATATTATAGCCATTAGGTCCTGAATAATAAGTGGTGTCTAAGTGAACAAATGTATGATGTCTTCAATTACCAGCGTAGTGTGGGGTAACAGTGGGGGTAGAAGCGAAGGGTAGGAGTGAAGGGTGGGAGTAAGCCGTGGGAGTAAGGGGTGGGAGTAAGGGGTGGGAGTAAGGGTGGGAGTAAGGGGTGGGAGTAAGGGGTAGGAGTAAGGGGTAGGAGTAAGGGGTGGGAGTAAGGGGGTGGGAGTAAGTGGTGGGAGTAAGGGGTGGGAGTAAGGCATGGGAGTAAGGCGTGGGAGTAAGGGTGGGAGTTAGGGGTGTGAGTAAGGGGTGGGAGTAAGGTGGGAGTAAGGGCAAGGCGGGAGCAAGGCGTGGGAGTAAGGGTGGAGCAAGGGTGGGAGTAAGGGGTGGGGAGGCGGGGAGCAAGGGGTGGGGTAAGGTGGGAGGAGAGTAAGGGTAGGGAGTAAGGGTGGGAGTAAGGGGGTGGGGAGTAAGTAGGAGTAAGGGGTGAGTAAGGCATGGAGGCGTGGGAGTAAGGGCAGGGAGTTAGGGGTGAGTAAGGGGTATAAGGGGAGCAAGGGGTGTATATGTGGTGGAGGCAGGTGGCGCAGGAGGAGGCATGGGGAGAAGGGCAGGGAGAAGGTGGAGTAAGGGTGCGAGTAAGGGGTAGAGTAAGGGGTGGGAGTAAGGGTGGAGTAAGGTAGGAGTAAGGCGGAAGCAAGGGTGGGATTAAGGGGACGAAGGGTGGGAGCATGAGGAGTAAGGGGTGGCAGTAAGGGGTGGCAGTAAGGGGTAGGAGTAAGGGGTGGGAGCAAGGGGTACGAGTAAGAGGGTGGAAGCAAGGGGTGGAAGCAAGGGGTGGGAGTAAGGGGTATGAGTAAGTGGTAGGAGTAAGTGGTAGGAGTAAGGGGTAGAAGTAAGGGGTAGAAGTAAGGGGTAGGAGTAAGGGGTAGAAGTAAGGGGTAGAAGGAAGGGGTGGGAGCAAGGGGTGGGAATAAGGGGTGGGAATAAGGGGTGGGATTAAGGGGTGGGAGTAAGGGGTAGGAGTAAGGGGTAGGAGTGACGAGTAAGAATGTGGGACAAGAGGGAGGGGTAGCAGTGGGGGTAGGGTTAGGTTACAAACTTCTATTTACTTCATCATCTGTATCCTGCTGGTGATGTTCTCTCTTTAAACAATTTGTAAAATAAATAAATAAATGGTCAGGTGTAAATGGTAAGAATTTAACAGAGTAATACTGAGGTATTACAAGAAAGAACTAAAAACTGTCCACTGTGTGTATCAACATTTTATAAAAGTATTTGTGAAGCTGTAAAATACTTAGATATAAACTTTTAATTCAACTCTGTAATAAAAATAATTGCAATAATGAATCTAAACAAGAAATGAACTGGGTGAAAAAATCTACAAAATACTAAAAATATAAAAAAGAAGAATTACAGTAAAACCTGAATCATTGTAATAAATATTATTAAACTTTTCGTTGTTATGACCTAAAACAAACAAGGAAGACTCGTCTAGATTTTCGCTCTGTGAATTAACTCCTTGGATCGCTTTTGGGCAAGAGGGGAGTTACTCCGACTTATTCCGTGAAAATATTCCCAACTGTCCATAGAATCCGTTACAGTTTCCTTTATAGTAAGTGACTCACAAATGATTAATATTCCCATTCACCAATACTTTATTATATCAGAGAACAGTGCAGAGATAAGCTGGCCAATGAGCGATAGTCAAAGATAATACAGATTTAATACTGGATTGATAAGTACAGCTATAGTGATTTGTTTCATGTTACAGTAATAATAAACTTTATCAAATGTTATAACTACCAAAGTGTTATTTTCGTGATCGATACCCTGCTGCCAGGATTATAACATCGCTTAAAAGTTCAGTAAAAATATCATGCAGATTAAAACCTAACCTAGTGTATCGTAACCTAACTTAGCCTTTCCTAAGCTAACTTAGACTATCCTAAACTAGCCTAACCTATCCTAATCACACCAAACCTAACCTATCCTAAATTTATATATCATCAACAGATTTATAGATATGTTGGAGAAATAATTATCAAAAGTTTGTTGTCTCTGCAAATGTATTTTAAAAAAAAGAAAATGAAATTAAAACTTTCTAGAGAACTCAATTGTGTCATGAGCGTTGCGGCTTGGTTAGGTTAGGTAACATTAGGTTAGGTTAGATAAGGTAAGGTAAGATTACGTAAGGTGAGGTAGTGTTAGGGTTAAATACATTTTACTAATTTTGCATCAAAATAATCACGACTGAAGGTATCGGATAAAAACCTCTGAATATAATTCTTTTTCTGAGAAAAAAATTTCTTTACCACTTATTTTTTGCCCCACTTTTTTTATTAAGTTTGATGAACTTAGATTAGGTTAGGTATTATTTAACTCTGAGTCATGGGTACTTATTGGATACTTGGCAGAATAACTTGTTATAACTTGGTCCTAACAAAGGCGGAGTCTAAGCAAAAATGTTCACCTGACCTCATATTTGGATTTCATTACTGAAGGATATTTACAGCTATACCACATTAATAAGGTCTATCTGCAAGTTTATTCAGTCATAAAAAAAATATACCCTAAATGTGGACAATAAAAATCTTCTATTTTGGTACAAATTACTTGAAAAGTTGTAAGAAGACAAAAGCTGCATCTCTTCCATAAAGCGAGAAATAGAACAGCCAAGCCTCTTCTTGTCGTAAAAAAACTAATATTGTATTTTAGTATGTTGATGTACAAAACATTTTCTTCATTATTCTATGATAAAACAAGTCTAACAAGCATTATTAAAACATATATTATTATTTTTTTTTCATGCAATCCGGAAATAGCGACTACTATATCCAGGTTGATCGTGTTGAGGTCCTGTAAGTTACAGGCTAGATTACGAGCTCACTTACGGAGTTCGATGCCAAATATTTGTTTTGAGAATCCCGATCGGAGACTGTAAGTCCAGTTACTGGGTAAACAAGTAGATACAGTGAAATAAACTGCTGTACCTAAATATTATGTAACTCAAAATATATTCCCAAAACAGCACGTTTACAGATGAAAATAAAAAAAAGCATAAATAATACAAACAAAATCAATTAATATGTTTTTTATTACAGTATTTTTAAATATCAGAAGCGTAGGTTCAGCGCTTCTTTTGTGTCTTTTTCCCGGTGAAGATGTAGTCTCCCCATGGCAGGTACTGGTCCTTTTGTACACGGCAGAAAGTGGTAGTTTCCTTCTTCTTCTTCTTGTTTTGGGTCTTGTTGTTTTGGGTCTTAGTGTGTTTTGTGGTCTGCAGTTTGTTAGATCGGGGGCCCTTCTCCTTCATCTGGCAAGGCTTCACCTCCACCTTAGTCACCTTCGATACAGTGCGTCGGAACCCCATTGTGATGTACTGACACTAACAGCTCTCTCACTGAGGTCAAATCAAAATTTGACCATACAGAAAGAATTACGGTTTAATAAGGTTGGAATTTAAAGAAATTGACAACAAAATAAAGCTCTGTTTATCACTATAGTAAAGAGGGATGGTGTTTGTAAAGATGATGGATGGTGTTTGTAAAGATGATGGATGGTGTTATAATATGTAGTGATGATGGATGGTGTTATATGTAGTGATGAAGGATGGCGTTATATTGTAGTAATGATGGATGGTGTTATATGTAGTGATGATAAGAGGGTAATATATGTAGTGATGATGGATGGTGTTATATATATATATTGATGATGCATGATGTTATATGTAGTGATGATGGTTGGTGTTATATGTAGTGATGCTGGATGGTGTTATATGTAGTGATGATGGATAGAGTTATATGTAGTGATGATGGATGATGTTATATGTAGTGATGATGGTTGGTGTTATATGCAGTGATGTTGGATGGTGTTATATGTAGTGATGATGGATGATATTATATGTAGTGATGATAGGATGGTTCTATATGTAGTGATGATGGATGGTGTTATATGTAGTGATGATGGATGATGTTATATGTAGTGATGATAGGTTGGTTTTATATGTAGTGATGATGGATGGTGTTATATGTAGTGATGATGGATGGAGTTATATGTAGTGATGATGGATGATGTTATATGTAGTGATGATCGTTGGTGTTATATGTAATGATGTCGGATGGTATTATATGTCGTGATGGATGGTTCTATATGTAGTGATGTTATATGTAGTGATGATGGATCGTGTTATATGTAGTGATGATGGATAGTATTATATGTAGTGATGATGATGGATGGTGTTATAAGTAGTGATGATGGATGTTATATGTAGTGATGAAGGATGGTGTTAGTGAAGATTGTGAAGTGAAATGTAGTGAAGATTGTGAAGTGAGATGTAGTGAAGATTGTGAAGTCAGATGTGGTGAAGATTGTGAAGTGAGATGTAGTGATAATTGTGAAGTGAGATGTAGTGAAGATTGTGAAGTGAGATGTAATGAAGATTGTGAAGTGAGATGTAGTGAAGATTGTGAAGTGAGATGTAGTGAAGATTGTGAAGTGAGATGTAGTGAGGATTGTGAAGTGAGATGTAGTGAAGATTGTGAAGTGAGATGTAGTTAAGATTGTGAAGTGAGATGTAGTGAAGATTGTGAAGTGAGATGTAGTGAAGATTGTGAAGTGAGATGTAGTGAAGATTGTGAAGTGAGATGTGGTAAAGATTGTAAAGTGAGATGTGGTGAAGATTGTGAAGTGAGATGTGGTGAAGATTGTGAAGTGAGATGTGGTGAAGATTGTGAAGTGAGAGATGGTGAAGATTGTGAAGTGAGATGTAGTGAAGATGTGAAGTGAGATGTAGTGAAGATTGTGAAGTGAGATGTAGTGAAGGTTGTGAAGTGAGATGTAGTGAAGATTGTGTAGTGAGATGTAGTGAAGATTGTGAAGTGAGAGGTAGTGAAGATTGTGAAGTGAGATGTAGTGAAGATTGTGAAGTGAGATGTAGTGAAGATTGTGAAGTGAGATGTAGTGAAGATTGTGAAGTGAGATGTAGTGAAGATTGTGGAGTGAGATGT
>NW_024719527.1:0-5100 GCF_018991925.1 Homarus americanus
TAGGCTACGTATTGCTCGTGCTAAGTTTAAACTGAAACGTTTTCCTTCTCCTTTCAGTTAAGCTGTTGATTCGTTCACACGCACGCAAGCACACTCACATCCGCACACTCACATCCGCACACACACACACACACCATACAAATATACAATACCAAACAAGAAAAAATAAAGTAAGAAGGAGGAGGAGAAGGAGAAAGGAGAAGGAGGAAGAGGAGAAGGAGGAGGAGGAGGTGGTGGAGGAGGAGGAGGAGGTGGAGGAGGAGGAAGAGAAAGAGAAGAAGAAGAAATTGTTGAGGTCTTCACTAAACCAACAAAACACACCCCCCCCTTTTCCCCTCCTCCTCCTCCTTCCACTCCCTTTCCTCACCTCATCCTTCCCCTTCCTCCCTTTTCTCCCCCTCCCTCCCTCCTTTCCTGTTCTTCTTTCTCACACAATTTTTGTCCATCCTGTATCATGTTTGTTTCTTTGTTTTTTGTTTATTTGTTTGCTATACGAGTGTGTGTGTGTGTGTGTGTGTGTGTGTGTGTGTGTGTGTGTGTGTGTGTGTGTGTAATCCGCCGTTAGTATAAACTTCAGTGTGAACGTCTGCAGTTTTTTATTAATTACCAAAAAAATATCATTATTGTCCCCCACTTGTTAGGTTTACTGAGAGAGAGAGAGAGAGAGAGAGAGAGAGAAGAGAAGTGGTGGTAGGTCACAGTTGGTCAAGCTATATTATGACCTTGACCTGACCTGACTTGACCTGACCCCATTACCCACGCCCTCACTGTCTGTTATCAGTGTATATCTTCAAGCATAAACACGTCCATGGAAAAATAATGATAGTACAATAATAATAATAATAATAATACTAATAATAATAATACACACACACATTAATAATATTAACATTAATAATAATAATAATAATAATTGTTTTCAGATTGTTATTATTATTATTATTATTATTATTATTATTATTATTATTATTTGTGTGTGAGAATCAAGCAAACATGTACTTGTTGGTAGAGAGAGAGAGAGAGAGAGGAGAGAGAGAGAGAGAGAGAGAGAGAGAGGTTGTCACCATCTTGGTCAACAAACAACTCTCCTGTAGGTATTGGCTCATCTTGCCACCAACCTCCTGCCACCCACCTCCTGCCACCCCACCCTCCCGCCAACCCCACCACCTGCCACCCCACCACCTGCCACTCCCACACCTGCCACCCCATCACCTGTCACCCCACCACCTGCCACCCCACCACCTGCCACCCCACCTGCAACCCACTCCTGCCACCCCACTACCTGCCACCCATCCTCCTGCCACCCACCTCCTGCCACCAACGACTGTCACCCCCACCTCCCTGCCATCCACTCCTGCCACCCACCTCTGCCACCCACATCCCACACCCACCCTCCCTGCCACTCCCCACCTGCCACCTCAACCTTCCCGCCTCCCACCTCCTGCCCACATCCACACCACCTCCTGCCACCCACCTCCGGCCACCACCCCACCTCCTGCCACCCCTACCTCCTGCCACCCCACCACCTGCCACCCCACTGCCTGCCACCCCCACCTCCTGCCACCCCACTCACACCCACCACCTGCCACCATTATCCTACCACCCACCTCCTGCCACCCACATCCTACCACCCACCTCTGCCACCCACTCCTGCCACCCACATTCCACCACCCACCTCCTGCCACCCCACCTTCTGCCACCCCCACCTGCCGCCCACATCCTAACACTCCACCCTCACCTCCTGCCACCCACCCCTGCCACCCCCACCTGCCACCCTACCTCCTGCGTGTTAACACCTCATAGGGTCGGATCGCCAACTTTTGTTCAGAATTAGTTGTCATCAAATTCATTTCTACTATAAACAGTAACATAAACGACAGAAGACTCCCCGATATAGCTAGCGGGTGACTAGACACAACAAGTAGGATCCAATACCGTGTGAGCCTTAGTTGTCACCACAGCGAATCGAATCCTCAAGTAAACACCATTGGGAAACTGTGGGAAGGAAATCAGGCTCTCTTCTTCGCTATAAAGAGGATCGTATAGTCTCCATCCAGACTGGAATAGACTATAATAGACTCCCCACAGTGCTGGCGGACGGCTGGGACTTTAGAAAGGTCTAGTACTTTGTTTGTTGGGGTTTCAATGGCCGCCACACCGGATCCAATCTCAAGCAAACGCCTTTTGTAAACACATGAAGAGGAATCAGGTCCTCTTCTGTCCAGCCTCCACACTGACGTTTATACTCGACGCCACAGCAGGGGGTGACGAAGGGTGACTTAGGGGTGAGGAAGGTGGTGAGGTTTAGGAAGGGGTAGAGGTGGTGAGAGATGAGGAAGGGGTGAATTGAGGAGGGGTGAGGTTAGGGGTGAGAAGGTTTAGAGGTTTAGGGGTGAGGAAGGGTGGTGAGGCTTGATGAGGAAGAGGTGGTGAGGTTGGGTGAGGAAGGGGTGGTGGAGTTTAGAGGGTGACGGGTAGGGAATTTAGAAAGTGACGGAAGGGTGGTGAGGTTTAGGGGTGACGAGGGGTGAGGTTTAGGGGGTGACGAAGGGGGTGATTGAGGTTTTCAGGTGCTGGTGAAGGGTGTTTTGCTTCAGGGTTAAGGTAGATGCTGAGGAGGTTAGGGGTGAGGAAGGAGGTAAGGAAGAAGTAGCCAGCAAGGGGAGTGAGGAGGTAAATGGAGAAAGGAGGTGAGGCAGGTAGGTGGGGGTGGAAGCAGGTAGGTAAGGGGGGGGTGATGTTTGCACAGCCACCTGGAGGCTGACAGGATCTCCTTAAGGTTCTGATTGGCTGTCTCTGTGTCGGCGGGGGCTGTCTCTGTGTCGGCAGGGGGGCTGTCTCTGTGTCGGGGGGGCTGTCTCTGTGTCAGGGGCTGTCCTTGTGTTTAGGGGGCTGTTCTGTCTCTGTGTCATGGCAGGGGGGGGCTGTCTCAGTGTCGGCGGGGGGCTGTCTGTGTGTTTATGGTGTCTGTGCTCTATGGGGGGCTGTCTCTGGCGGGGGTTGTCTCTGTTATGCGGGGGGGCTGTCTCTGTGTTTATGGGGGGGCTGTCTCTGTGTTTATGGGGCTGTCTTGTGTCGGCGGGGGGGCTGTCTCTGGTTTATGGGGGGGCTGTCCTGTGTCGGCGGGGGGCTGTCTCTGTGTCGGCAGGGGGTGGCTGTCTCTGTGTTTATGGGGCTGTCTCTGTGTCGGCGGGGGCTGTTCTGTGTCGGCGGGGGGCTGTCTCTGTGTCTATGGGGGCTGTCTCTGTGTCGGCGGGGGGCTGTCTCTGTGTTTATGGGGGGCTGTCTCTGTGTTTATGGGGGCTGTCTCTGTGTTTATGGGGCTGTCTCTGTGTTTATGGGGGCCGTCTCTGTGTCGGCGGGGGCTGTCTGTGTTTATGGGGGGCTGTCTCTGTCTGCATGGGGGCTGTCTCTGTGTTTATGGGGGTGGCTGTCTCTGTGTTTATGGGGCTGTCTCTGTTTATGGGGGGCTGTCTCTGTGTCGGCGGGGGTGGCTGTCTCTGTGTTTATGGGGGGCTGTCTCTGTGTCGGCGGGGGGGGGCTGTCTCTGTGTCGGCAGGGGGGCTGTCTCTGTGTCGGCGGGGGTGGCTGTCTGTGTTTATGGGGGGCTGTCTCTGTGTCCATGGCGGGGGGGGCTGTCTCTGTGTCCGGCTGTCCCTGTGTCCAGGGGGGCTGTCTCTGCCCATGGGGGCGTCCTGTGTATGTCCTGGGGCCATGTCTCTGCTGGTTATGCGGCCTGTCTCTGTGCCCATGGGGCTGTCCTGTGTGCAACGGGGGGCTGTCTCTGTGTCCATGGTGTCTCTGTGCTCTATCGTCTCTGCTCTGGGGCCTGGGGCTGTCCTGTGTTTATGTGTCCGAGGTGTCTCATGCCATGTGTGTCCTGGGTCTTTCTGTGTGTGTGTCCGCAGGGCTGTTCTCTCGTGCCTATGGGGGCTGTCTCTGTGTCCAAGGGGGGCTGTCCTTTGTGTCAATGTCTCTGTCTGTTGGGGGGCTGTCTTTGTGTCGGCGGGGGGTGGAGTTGTTATTGTTGTTTTTGTTGTTGTTGACTTGGTGGTTGTGGTATTGTTATTAGACGTGTTTTGTGTGTGTGTATAGAGACATACACACACACACACACACTCTCTCTTCTCGTTTCATGGCTTTCTTTGTGTTTTTTCATTTTATCTTCTTCTTCTCTTCTTCTTCTTCTTCTTCTTCTTCTTCTTCTTCTTCTTCTGTTATTTCAGATATTCACACTATTTTCTTCTGTCTGTCTGTCATCTGTCTGTCTGTCTGTCTGTCTCTGTCTGTCTGTCTGTCTGTCTGTCTCCATAAGCCTCGCCGTGACGTATGGTTAACAAGACGCGTCTATTGGCTACAGGAGGCGGAAGGTAGCTGATTGGGATGAATTAGTGATAGGATGATAATGAACTGTGTTGACTGTCTGGCTTTCTGCCCAAGTGAGTGATGAGAGGAAGGGGATGAGAGGAAGGTGAGGAAGGGGAGAGGAAGGAGAGAGGGAACCAGATGAGGAGAGGAAAGAGATGGAGAGGAAGAGATGGAAGGAAGTGATGGGAGGAGAGATGGCTGTTGTTAGGGTTATTATAAACAAAAACAAAAGCTAATTAATTACTTTTATCATCAAAACATCAATTGGTTGTAAGTGAAAATGTTAATGACTTGTAGCGAAACGTTGGTGAAAATAGTTACTCCCTGCTACCACTACCCCTGCCACCACTACCCACTCCCACACCATCCCCTGCCACCAACTACCCCACCACCACTACCCCTGCCACCACTACCCCATCATCCCACACCACCACCCCACCACCACTAACCCCTACCACCACTACCCCTACCACCACTACCCCTACCTGACTTCCACCTCAACACCACCACTACCCCAACCATTATTTACCTTAACATTAAATATCCTACCACATAAACTACCCATCTGCAATTACTTAGCCCACACTACCCGCACTCACCACTTCCCCTACCACCACCAACAATCCCACCACCACTACCCCTACCACTACCACCCCCACACCACTGGCCTCATCCACTACCCCACCACCACCACCTGCGTACAGATCAGCAGTAACCATCCAAATGTTTGTT
>NW_024719528.1:0-15188 GCF_018991925.1 Homarus americanus
TGGGAGGGTCTTTCAACCGTGAAATTGTAGGGACAGAGGGAGAGTCAATATGATGCATGGACTGGAAGTGGAGAGTGAAGAAGGCTAGATAGAAGGTGAGGATTGGCGTTGTCTAGCATGTGTTTGTAATGGGCAGTGGAGGCCATGAATGTGGTGGTGACGACAGTACATTAGTGTGGTGGTCGGTCGGCCACTCACCATAAGAGACTTTATGTAGAAGAGTGTGGGTAGTGGTGCTGGTACTGATGTCTGTAACAAATATCTCTTACTCCCGCATGTAAACAGTTCAGTATATTAGTGGAGAAGACAACATTGAGATGAAAAATTTTGTTTATCTGATGGAGCTAAAAGATAGTTTTAACAGGTGAAACAGGAGTGTAACGCTCAATTGACAGTAATGTGTTGAAGAATATATTACAATATTAATTTAAATAAAAACAAAATGAATGTAAACTGCGTTATGAAAATCTCAGGCATAATATGTTAAGAATATGATGTTAAGAGTAATGTGCACTATCAGTGAGGAGGGTTGGGACCTACATCACTATTAGGTAAACTAAGAAAATTTTTACCAGCTCACTAATTAATTCGGTCAAGACAAAGTCCTCAATTTACGACACTGTTAAATTATCGTCCCAGATGAATAAATAAAACAGTCATTACCACTTTTCATGTTATCATTGCTACTGTGTGTACTACTACTAGAGAAGGTACAGCTTGTGTGAGGCGCCAGGTCCAGTCACACCATGTCGTGAAGACACAGCCTGTTGCACTCTATCTCACCTCACAATGTGCTTGACTGCCTGACAGTATAATATATCACGTTGAACGTTAACTAACCGTGCCCTGATGCGGTTTGTGTCTTGTTCCAAATGTATCCATTATCTGCATTACGTCCATAGTAAATTGTGAAAATCCATCTGTATCACGTCCAACAGGTGACGACACTAAATCCCTCATTTATCATGTCCAAAATATAAAGCAAATCCCCCTCCGTATCACGTCCAAAGTAGAGTGCGAAAGCCGAGCTGAAAGAAGAGTGAGGTCAGCCGGCTGTGAATGGGACGCGGCTCAACACTGTGGTGAGCAGAATGAGGACGCCAGGTAGTGAGGTGTTTTGTGCTCATGACGACACAGTGGAAATATTGTATCTCATGAAGAAATGACCAGGCTGACGGTTAAGGTAGGGGGAGGTAGGTGACGGGTGAGGTAAAGGGAGGTGACGTGACGGGTGCGGTGAAAAAAGGGAAGTGACGTGTGGGGTACGGGAAGGAAGGGAGGGAGGTGACGTGTGAGGTACAGATAAGTAGAGAGGTGGTGTGTGAGGTACAGGAAAAAGGGAAGGGAGGTTGGAGGTGAGGCACGGGAAGGAAAGAAGATGACAAGTGAGGTACAGGAAGGAAGGATAAGAGGTGACGTGTGGGGGGAGTGAGGAAGGAGGAAGTGGGTAAGGCAAGATACAGGTAAAAGGTAAGTGACGTCGGGAGACTTCAGGAAACAAGAGAGTGTGATGAAGGCCATGAGAAAACAAGTTGAGAGTAATGAGAAACATGACTGGGAGAGGTGACGATCAGTAGAGAAGGAAATGGGAAGTAAGATATGAGACGTAGAGAGTAAGCATACAAGGAAGTGAAGAGTATAGATGGGAGAGATCGACAATGAGGAGAGTGCAAGGGAAAAAAGTGTGAGAGGAGGGTGATGTAATGGAACATAATATTGGAGTAAACTGCAGCGGGCCTATTAGCCCATACTGGGCAGTCCCATTTACTCCCAAACCCCTATTGCTCATATATCCATCCAACCTATGTTTGAAGCTATCCATCGTATTCGAGTCAATAATGATGTTTGGTAACTTGTTCAAATCATTCGCTCCTGGTTAGTTAGTTTGAGTACCTTTGTTTAGCCCTGACTTCCATTTATACACCTCTGTCATGTGGCCCTTCACTCTACGTCTCTGTACTCGAGGTTCCTATGCCCGGGATTAGTCTGGCCATTCTCCTCTGAATTCCTTCTATGGATTCTATATCCATTCTGTAATACTGAGACCAGAATTGAACTGCGTAATCTAAGTGAGGTCTCACAAACGCAAGATATAGTTTCAGGATGACCTCTCTAGATTTGTAACTAACACTCCTTTGTATGAACCCAAGTGAGGGAAGTAAGAAAGAGGAGTTGGGAAAAGAGAGAACCAAAAGGGAGAGCAACAGAAGTGAACGAGCGGGAGTTCGAAAGATGAAAGACGCGGAAATGATGCGCAAAAATAAGAAATAAGGTGTACGGAGGTGGAACATCGAGGAGGGAGGAGAATGAAAACGTGAAATGTTTTGTAAGAGAAGATGTATGAAGAATAACGAGAGAAATAAACACAGTGTTTCAGATGGTAAGGATGGTGTGTAGTATAGGAGGAATCTAAACCCTGGAGGTGAGATGAAGCAGCTCCAGGTATAAAAGAATGAGCTACTGTGGAGAGTATCTGGTTACGCCTGAGGTGTGAGGGAATAGTATCATGGTGCTGTAATACTGGTTCACGAGATCTCTGAAATTTGAACACACACACACACACACACACATACAGTGTGTATATATATATATATATATATATATATATATATATATATATATATATATATATATATATATATATATATATATATATATATATATATATATATATATATATGCAAGTAAATCACTGTAGGTGCGTGTGATCTCGGTATATGCTGATAACCACAAGGAAAGAAGAAACACGAAGTTCCCAAGCGCTTTCGTGTAATTCACATCTTCAGGGGTGAGTACAGAGACTAGAGAGAGTAATACAAATCAAGGTGTATATATACAGAGGAGGGTGAGACCAGGTCCACAATGGTCAGGTATTAGGTAATGACCCTACTAATCTTTTAAATAGCACACACCCGGTCGGTGGTCAGGGGTCAGATGGTCAAGTATCTTATTCTCAATTAGATCAAATCTTCTTAATTGGCAAAATTGGTTCAGCTTTGTACATGCCGTTATCAAATTCAGCGTTGAATGCTTGCATGTTTAATAAGACTAGATTCTATGATGTTCCTACTATCAATTGAATTGCATTTTTGGTATTATTGGGAGGCATTATCTCTAGCTCAATGCAATGCTTGTTATCTCAAATGAACAAACAGAGCAAGCCGATTCCTGGCCTGTCCTTAGACTGTATTTTGTGTTGTTTAATTCTCTCTAGTTGCAAGATCTTTACCTTCGTCTGGCCTAAGTAAAACATATAGTATTACATTCCTTGCAAGGAACTTTATAAATGCAACCAATTGTGTTGTTGGGGGAGTTCTTGATTAACATTTGTTTAACAGTGCATGAGTTTTTAAATGCCACATTGACGTTCCAGGTTTTTAGCTGTGCAGCTATATATGTATATATATATATATGTATATATATATATATATGTATATATATATATATGTATATATAACCACAAGGCAACAAGAAAACACTGTATATATTAGCCTTGTCAAGTATTACTCCTTAGTCTGTACTCACCCCTGAAGATGTGAATTACGCGAAAGCGCTTGGGAACTTCGTGTTTTCTTGTTTCCTTGTGGTTATCAGTGTGTGCATATATATATATATATATATATATATATATATATATATATATATATATATATATATATATATATATATATATATATATATATATATATATATATATAATTTTTTTTTAGGAAAAAATAAGCTCCTTTTTCTCAGAGAAGTTGTGAAATTTAAGGGATTGAATCTTAAGAGAATTAGGGCAGTGGATATTTCAATATCTGATAAACTGCAATTTTTTTAAAGATTTTCCGAGAGAAGAATATTAGACACAGACATACTGTAGATTTGAGTGAAGAATTACTCCAGAATTATTAAATAAGAAGAAATAAAGGTTCAGATATCGCAGGTAAGAAGTTTTCAGGGGCTGGGTTTATCGAAGAATTTCAAAGAGTGACCAAGGGAATGTTTCGAAGTGTGTTGTCCATAGAGTTAGGGGAGGTGGGAGATAAGGAGGGGGCGGGGGGGTGGTTAAGAGCCTCAGCTGTGACGAGTTGAAAGGAGTTGGTCAAGAGAAGTAAGTTTAGTGCTGCAGACGGAGAAAGTTGAAAGCTTTAGGTCTGATGACGAATGAGAGAAAGTAAGAGACTTTAAGCAATTAGTTAATTAATCGCAATGTCTTCTTGGGCAACACAGTAACACATTACCTAGAGATCACCTGAAGATTTCTCCTCCATCTTGCTTATATTACCTGAAGACCCCCACCCCCCCCCCCTCTACCTTATATCACCTTAAGATTCCCCTTCTTGCTTATAACACCTGAAGATGAACGATCGTAACGCTAACCTAACCAGGCTTTCCCTGGGGAGAGTTAGGATGGTTAATCTTAAGGATAGTCTGAAGACAAATCTGAAAAAGTTCCAAATCTACCCCCTCACCTGGAAGGCGATTACTCCACACCGTAATGCTTGGAGGATCACCACATGAGAAGGTCTCAATACTTTCGAATTAGCTCGATTGCAAACGGAGTCAAACAAGCGCCAGCGCCGTAAAGACACTGCCGCGGCCCCTCACACACTAGATGGAGCCATCCACATGTGAAACATCTGTGAACGACTCTGCCGATCCCTTATCGGCCTCTTTAGTCACCTTAAAACTCACCAACCTAGGTGATATCCTTAATAACTCCTATCATTGTATCATAGCTGGATGATCGTCATACTCGATTCCGAGTGACAGCAAAGTAATGTGTGTGTGTGTGTGCTGAAATGGGGGGATATCGGCGTGTGGGGGTGTGGGGTGTGAGAATAAGATGAAGGGTGTGTGGGAGTAGGAGGAGGGTTGTGTGGGAGTAGAAGGAAGGTTGTGTGGGAGTAGAAGGAGGGTTGTGTGGGAGTAGAAGGAGGAGGAGTGTGTGGGAGTAGCAGGGGAAGTGTGTGGGAGTAGGAGGGGGATTACGTGTCAGTAGAAGGAGGATTGTGTGTCAGTAGGAGGAGGAGTGTATGGGGGGGGATAGAGGAGTGTGTGGGAGTAGATGGATGTAGATCGTCAGGTGTAATGTAAATACAGGTGGATGACAGGATGGACAGCAGCTGACAAAATTGACGGAGGCGAGAGGTTGTAAGTGACAAGATTCGTGTTGTATAAAATGGGTTCGAGGGATGACTCACGAATTGTAATGTGTAAAGGCGACATGTAATGGGAATAAGACTCGGAGTTGTACAATAATATACAGAATTGATCAAACTCTTTGCTGTACGATGTGTTAGGTTGTAAGGTCTTGGCTGTACGATGTGGTAGGTGGTAGGACTCTCGGCTGTACGATGTTCTAGGTGGTAAGAGACTCGGCTGTACGATGTGCTAGGTGGTAAGACTCTCGGCTATAAGATGTTTTAGGTGGGTAAGACTTTCGGCTGTATGATGTGTTGGGTGGTAAGACTTGTTGATGATGAAACCTATTCTATAATAGTAGAAAAAAAATACATTAACATTATTGGTTGTTCCCTGCGTTTAATTGGATTTTTTTTCTTCAGTTAATACCAGAACATTACACACCTTCAATTGATTATGTCTCTTGGTGGTATAAACTCCACTATTGTGAACACTCCCGAAAGCAAAACAAAATTCAAAGCGTAATGTGTTTTATCTGATTTATCTGAAGAAACCTTGTATTAGTATTGAAAATTTCCGCTCAGAAAGTAAACCCATGTATAGGTAAACTGATGAAGGGTTCGCTCTGTTGCAAAAATAAACATTCGTTGTGTTTACGGTCGTACATAAAGCAAAGTTCACCTAATAACAAGAACGGGTTTTCATCAGTAACCAGAAATCATGGAGCTAATAGCTTAAAGTAGATGGTTGATTCAGAGGGTGTGGCACGGAGCCCACAGAGGCGCTCTGCTGGTACGGCGGCCTGGGGGAGGGAAGGCTGTTGCTACCACTGTTGTTACTACCACTGTTGTTACTACCGCTGTTGTTACTACTACTGTTGTTAATACCGCTGTTGTTACTACTACTGTTGTTAATACCACTGTTGTTTATACCGCTGTTGTTACTACCACTGTTGTTACTACCACTGTTACTACCACTGTTGTTACTACCACTGTTGTTTATACCGCTGTTGTTACTACCAATGTTGTTACTGTCATTGCTGTTACTACCACTGTTGTTACTACCACTGTTGTTACTACCAATGTTGTTACTGTCATTGCTGTTACTACCACTGTTGTTACTACCGCTGTTGTTACTACCACTGTTGTTTATACCGCTGTTGTTACTGTTGTTACTACCGCTGTTACTACCACTGTTGTTACTACCGCTGTTACTACTGCTATTTATTACTACCTGGTATTGTCTATTTATTTATACCACTTTATTATTTACTACCAATGTTGTTACTGGCATTGCTGTTACTACCACTGTTGTTACTACCACTGTTGTTACTACCAATGTTGTTACTGTCATTGCTGTTACTACCACTGTTGTTACTACCGCTGTTGTTACTACCACTGTTGTTTATACCGCTGTTGTTACTGTCATTGCTGTTACTACCACTGTTGTTACTACCGCTGTTGTTACTACCACTGTTGTTACTACCGCTGTTGTTACTACCACTGTTGTTATACCGCTGTTGTTACTACCAATGTTGTTACTGTCATTGCTGTTACTACCACTGTTGTTACTACCACTGCTGTTACTTCCACTGTTGTTACTACAACTGCTGTTTATACCACTCTTGTTACTACCATTGTTATTACTACTGCTGTTACTACTACTGTTGGTACTACCACTATTACGACCACTGTTATTACTACCACCGTTGTTACTATCATTGTTGTTATTACCACTGTTGCGACCACTCTTGTAACTACCACTCTTGTTACCCCCACTGTTGTTACTACAACTACTATTGTTACTACCACTGTTGTTACTACCACTGCTGTTACTGCGACTGGTGTTACTAGCACTATTGTTACTACCACTGATGTTACTACTACTACTGATATTGCTATTACTATTGTTACTACTACTGTTGTTACTACCACTGTTGTGACTGCCATTGCTGTTACTATTACTGCTGTTACTACCACTATTGTTACTACCACTGCTGTTACTATTACTGCTGTTACTACCATTGTTGTTACTGCCATTGCTGTTACTTTTGCTGCTGTTACTACCACTATTGTTACTACCATTGCTGTTACTATTACTGTTGTTAATACCACTGTTGTTACTGCCACTGCTGTTACTTTTGCTGCTGTTACTATCACTGTTGTTACTGCCACTGCTGCTACTATTACTGCTTAATGCTGTTACTACTGCTGTTTAATTGTTCCTACCACTGTTATTGCTGTTACTATCACTGTTGTAGTTATTGTTACTACTACTGTTATTGCTGTTACTGCCACTATTGTTATTTCTGTTCCTACCACTGTTGTTATTGCTGTTACTACCACTGTTGTATTTATTGTTACTGCTACTGTTATTGCTGTTACTACCACTGTTGTAGTTATTGTTACTACCACTGTTATTGCTGTTACTGCTACTATTGTTATTTCTGTTCCTACCACTGTTGTTATTGCTGTTATTACCACTGTTGTATTTATTGTTACTACCACTGTTGTAGTTATTGTTCCTACCACCGTTATTATTATTCCTACCACTGTTATTGCTGTTACTGCCACTGTTGTAGTTATTGTTACTGCTACTGTTATTGCTTTTACTACCAATGTTGTACTTATTGTTACTACCACTGTTATTGCTGTTACTACCACTGTTATTGCTGTTACTACCACTGTTATTGCTGTTACTGCCACTGTTGTAGTTATTGTTACTGCCACTGTTGTAGTTATTGTTACTGCTACTGTTATTGCTGTTACTACCACTGTTGTAGTTATTGTTACTACCACTGTTGTTACTGATACTACCACTAAATAACTGCTATACTGTAACTTTAACAACAAGTGACACATAACTCAAAGTGTGGAGTAATTTTAGTTTACAATAATAGCTTACTGTCCGGGTGTACCTTGGGCTTCACTAAATAGGAAGTGTGTGTGTGTGTGTGTGTGTGTGTGTGTGTGTGTGTGTGTGTGTGTGTGTGTGTGTGTGTGTGTGTGTGTGTGTGTGTGTGTGTGTGTGTGTGTGTGTGTGTGTGTGTGTGTGTGTGTGTGTGTGTGTGTGTGTGTGTGTGTGTGTGTGTGTGTGTGTGTGTGTGTGTGTGTGTGTGTGTGTGTGTGTGTGATAATAATAATTAACGGTTTATTGAAAGAGCTTGGCAGCCAGAAGGCTGAAAATATACAGTTACATATTTGGGGAATGGGTTACGAATTACAAATAATATACAAGTGACATAAGTGACACAAATAAGACATATAGTAACTTAGATGGGGATCAGCTCAAAATACAGTTCATTTCAACATAGTGACAGTGTAGGGAGCAGTGTTTACTGGGAGTGAATACACTGATTTATTACATGTTATTGATAATTTTTACAATGTTTGGGACTGGGCTGTTCTTATAGCGATCAGTTCAGTAACGCATGGGCTGGATGTGCTTGTGTTTGAAATAAGCAATTTTTGGACAGGGATCTCAGGTGGTAGTGTAGGGGCCGGTGTCAGATGGTGTAGCTTCTACCAAATTTGCAGATGAGGCCGTGGTGATGGTCAGTGAGAGTCGAAAGGGTCAGTGTGTTGAGCGCTTCTGATATGTGGAGTAGGAAGGTGAGAGAATAATCTTTCATGCCCCCTTTGCACTTTTCTAGGTGCTTACGTTGTGTGGTATTTAGGAGGAAGACCAGGTGGGGGAGGCATAGGTGAGCTTGGGAAGTATGAATGTTGTGTATACACTGAGGAGCTCGTGGGCGGGAACTCCGAGGGACTTGAGTCGGCGGAGGAGGTGGAGACGGAAACTGGAGGATTTGACAACTTCACTGACGTGTGGTTTCCAATTTAGTTTGTTGTCTATGGTGACGCCGAGGAGCTTCGTGGAATCTACAACCTGGAGTGTGTTCGGACCTAGGGTAATGGAAGGAGGTGGGACAATGTCGGAGGAGAGGTTGATGTGCATAACCATGGTCTTGGTATGGTTGATGGTGACATGGTTGTTGGTGGCCCAGTTTTGGAGACTGTTCAATAAATCCTGAAGGGCGGTATAGTTGGGAGCAGAATTGTTGACGCTGATCCCCAATGGTGGAGTCGTCGACATATTTCCAGCGAGCAGGGGTTTCTCTTAGGGCATCATTGATGAGCATAAGGAAGCAGAGTGGTCCCATCTTGGTGCCTTGGGGGACGCCACAGGTGAGTGACTGAAAGGTGGAGACAGCCCCTCGGAAGCGTACAGCTTGGCGTCGGTCACTGAGGAAGTCTGTAAGCCATGGTATGAGACTTCTCCGAAGCCTGAGGTCAATAGCTTTGTTTATGATTATATTGTGGTCGACTAGGTCGAACGCTTTAGTGAAATCAATGAAGGCGACAGCTACAGACGTTTTTCGTTTCTCGAGATGGCGGTATATGTAATCGAGAAAGCTGACAAGACAGTGAGTGGTGGAGGAAGTTTTCATGTTGCCAAATTGCTGAGGGTCTGCGACTCCTGCAATATCAGTATAAGCCCAGTCAAACACAAAACTTTCACAGATTAGGCTGGGTATTGGGGTGATTGCAATAGGTCGTAGCTGATTTAAGGATTGTGGGCTGGTTGACTTGGGCACTGGTGATACATAAGAGGTCTTCCAGTCAGCTGGGCATCTGGCTTGACTGAGAGAAGCATTGATGATGGAGCAGAGGGGTTTAGCAAGCTCCGGGGAGAACTCCTTGAATAGTTTCATTGGTAAGTCAATGGGGGTGGTAGAGCGTTTTAATTTTAGTTTGTCCAGGCGTTTTGCTACGTCAAATTCCTCTACTAAGTCAGTGGGAAGGGGGGCTGGTAGGTAAGCAGGGAGAGTGGTTGTGTCAAGCCGGGGGAGCGTCTGGCATATAGTAGCGAAATGGTTATTTGATTGCTCAGGTGCGTCAACATTAGTGAGATGGCTAAGGAAGGGGAGGGGGTGTGTCATATTGTTTAGTCCACAGAGTTCTTTAAGTTTACCATACCATTGACTGATGTTGGTCTGCTTCAGGTGTTGTAATTTGGTTGGGTAGTGGGACTTCTTTGCAGTGCGTATTTCGCGGATGACTCTGTTGCGAAGTGACCTGTAGCGGATGTGGTCATTGAGATGAAAGGCTCTGTCTCTCTGTTGCATTAGTCTTTTGATCCGAGGTGTGATCCAGGGCAAGTCAGCTGGGTGAGATCTGACGGACTTCTCGGGGAAGAAGTGGTGGTGAGCTTCCGTGGTGGTGTTGGTATAATTTATCCATTTGGTTTCCACGTCATCCACGCTAAGTACTTCAGTCCAGGGATAGTGAACTATCCACTGCCCAAAGAGGCGCACTGCAGAGTCAGTAATCGGCCTGTAGGTCTTGATGTAGGGTCTCTGTACTTGAGTGGGAGTGGCAGCAGGGGACCAGAGCACTGATAAGTGTGTGCTACACCCGATAGGAGGCAGTGGTTGAGGAGGTTGGTACTGGTCCGCTAAGTCAGTTAAGATAAGGTCAAGGGTGTTTTGACCGTGTGTGGGGAAGGTCACAACTTGTGATAGTGATAGCTGGTCCTGGATATCAGTGGTGTCAATTTCATTTAAATCCCCACATAATACTAACTTGGCACATGGGTACCTAACTCTGAGGTGGTCTGAGGTGGTGATGAGATGATTGATAAGAGTGTCTCTGGTGGGTGATCGAGGCGGATGGTATGCCACACAGATTATAATGGAAGCAGTGTTGCGTGGGTGGGCCCGTAGCACGACACGTACCCATAATGCTTCCACATCTGCTGGGACTTGAACATCCAGGCGTGACGGGCGTAGGTCATCTTGACAGAAGAGGGCAACGCCCCCTCCGCGTCTTTGTGAACGAAGGTGATGAAAGAGTTGATATCCCTCAATATGACACGTTTCAGGCACAATTTGCCAAGCCTCACATATGGCAACGACGCTCGCGGCGGTTGACCTGACTGTAGTTGCCAGCTCGTCGAACTTGTTAGCTAGGGAAGTGACGTTGGATAGCAGTAAAGACGGGAGATCATACCATATCCGTGGAACTTCAGTGTGGTGGTATGGTCTGTCAGGGGTGGGTTTCTCCGGTTTCCTAGTGGAGGTTACGGTTCTAATGGGCTTATGTGCATGACGGCCTTGTCTACGGCTCCGCGCGTGGAATATTTTCAGTGACTTGAGTAGCGCGATAACACTGCCATCAGGATAACCGTTCCCACGCTTTAGATGATACAGAGTGCGTCGGGAGTAAGTGATTGGTGGCCATCGGTTGAAATCTGTTGTGGGCGGACGGAAGTGTTTGTCACTGGCGGCACTTTGAGGGACACTGACACTGGTAGACATCTGTTAATATTTGTCAGTTGTAAAGACCGTGGACTTTGTCCTCGGTGCTTGGGGTCGCCGACACAGTTTTCACGATATATGTAAACACCGCGGTGGTCCTTGTCACTGGCACTTTAAAGTTGACCGATAAAGTGCCCACTGTCTGACTTTTCCTTGGGGTGCACTATCGAGCACTGTATGGTAATCACTTATTGCACTGATGGCTAGAATGTTTTGCCGAAAGTTCCTTAAGTGCACTATAGGAACACTGCTCCGTAATCAATCGTTCACTAATCACTAGAATGTTTTGCTGAATCGATCCTGGTGTAGTAAGGCTGGTAGGGCGTTGGGGTATAGCAGGGGGAGTGGGCAGGGCCAAACAGATTCGGCCTGGCTGCTAAAACCGAGAGCGCCTTCAGGCACGTCTTATCTCACTGAGGGTTGACAAGTGTGTGTGTGTGTGTGTGTGTGTGTGCAGCCGAAACCAACTTTTATATACTTTCACACCGACACATACTTTGGATCGTGACCTTGTTGCTTTGTGAGAGGACTATCAGACACCATCACTGACAGTAGTAAGAGTCAGGCAGTAGACAGTGTAATTCATTGCTTCAGTTGTCGTCTCTGTCATGGTAAAGATATAGAAGAAACAGTGAAGTCTTATTTCGGTATTAAAATATTTCTGAAAATTCTGGTGTGTATGAGGTTATCAAACCACCTTTAGTATCCAAGGTGGCTTCTGATGCACTCGGCCGCATGCATCACACCCACATGTACACACTTGCTCACACATTTCTGTCGGGTTCCCTTCATTTCTATCTAAACGTTTTGCATGTTTTTGGCGCAAATTATGCACCAGCATCCTTTTAAAGGTTTACGAGGTGAGACGCCACAAACACCGTGAACCTCGTGGGTGGTGTGTGCCTGGTGCTGCCTCCCTGGCACTATGAGGTGTTGTGTTACTCAAATTTTCATCACTGTCACTCACAGTCGGAACTTCACCAATAGGCACGGTGGATATAAACTAAATCTGCGTTCATAGGGAATCTATCGTGTAGACCTCGTAAATATCTTTAGGCGAAGATACTCTGTTGGAATTAAATGAACAAGTTTTTTATCCAAGTGTTTTCAGAACCTTACTCATAACAAAATGCAGGTTTAGTTCAGTTTTGACGAATTAACCTTTTTCAGTTCCAAGCGGAAAAAAATGAAGCGCTAAGACCGTATCATTCTCACGTAGAAGGAGCAAATTCGTAAAGCATTAGTGATATATATATATATATATATATTTATATATATATATATATATATATATATATATATATATATATATATATATATATATATATATATATATATATATATATATATATATATATATTTATATTTATATATATTGGACAGAAGGTTCCTGGGAGGTGATATAATCAATTTTCCCTCGTAGTGTTTCATTGAATGAGACTGATTCATGGCCCGACATGCAAAGTGTAAAATGTCTCCCGCTGCTCACTGTGTGTCGGTGCAGGACATCGCGTCAAGTCAAGTTTTCTATATACCCAAAAATTGCAAAGTTCCAGAAACTGTGTGAAGACGGATCATAAGAGATTCTTTCTAAAACGACGTAAAGTGAACACGCTGGAGGTATAGTACCGCGCCTGTCACACAAGGGCGTCTTATCCTCTGCCATCTATGAACCTTTAAGTTGACCCATAAAAAGAAAAAATACAAATATCTGGATTGGGGAGATGCGTTTCTCGCTAACTAAATAATTTCTTCAGGTTTTTCTCACTATTAGGATCAGTTAGGGAAGAATAAACAACTGTCTGCAATAAAAGCACCAGCCATACGAGGTGTGCGGCGGCCGTATGGATACAGCGCTCACCTCATGTCCTTAAGGTAGCTGGTTCGAGCCAGGGACAACCCACAGTCCACTCAACTATGAACGGTTACCTGACTTTACAGCTGGGAGAGTGAAGACCAGTCAAGTGTATTGCCGTTCACATTGTCTCCTTTTGTACCGGATTTAGTATTTAATGTGCTACCTTCCCATTACCCTTAACAGATCATTAGGTCTATGGGACACATGTCACGTCAGACTATCATTATTATTTCTTTACCTTGTTTGAACTGTGTTTTTGGTCAGTATACATCCTCGCCATCGGTGAACAAATAATTGACTAAGACGAATAACAATGATTGAAAATAAAACACATTAGTGAATTTCCTTTTATTTTTAACATTGAGATTCGCGAAGAACTATGAATACCAGCCAATTCTACTCGCATATAAGAATTAAAGTTAAATGATTTGCTTCTTTAAATTTGCAGCCCGAGGCGGGAGATCCCTCTTGTGGGTGGTGGCAGCAGACACCCAGGACCTGGCGCTCCTGCTGCTTAATGGTTTGTTAAGTCACACTTAATTTGCGTCTGACCGTTGGTGATTCTAGCAAAGGGTCTCTTGAAGTCATTATCTCCTCGAGTGTACAGTGACGACTAAAAAAATGTTTTATTGTCACTTACTGTAGTTCCTAGATTGCACGTCGCTGTACACTGCTCACCCAACAGTGAGACGCGCATAGGTATGTACCTAAAGACATGGATGTGGTAATTGCCTTGTGATAGGATTAAGGTGGAAAATCGTATGTTAAATATATGAACATTATATTGAGATTTTGAAAGCACATTAACTCATGCATAATAATATCAAAAATTGATAAATAAAGATAAGAGAATACACTGGATAATTTTTTACGGTGATGAAGGAAATTGATGCAGGAGTTAAGTTAGTGTTTTGGGAGACAGAAAAAAGTGAAGGTAGTACTGATGAAGTAGCGTCAAATTAAACAATACAGACGGGGTGTTGGAGTGTGAGCTACCTGGAAGATTATCGACCACAAGGAGCCAGAAACACGAGTTGGATATGAAATGATTTAAAACAAAAACAAACTGTGTGCACGTCGTTCCTACTAGCTATGACAAAAATAAATTGTTAAAGTTTTATAACAGTAAGAATAATGAATTTGCAGGAATAGGCTTATATCAGACCTGTGATAATACTCATGAAATATTTCTGGGGCTCTGCTGGTTACTGTTGCCCATATTTGTAATATTTACTAACTGGTAACAATATAATTCACCTGCTCTATGCTGTGTCAGAGAACATTTACGTGCATTTATAGAGTATACAATTAGGTTTACCACCTTATGTCGCATTTGTTTCTTTTATTAAAGTATTATTTGTTGTGAAATACGAGTATTAACCCCTTTTACCGTCTTTTACAGGTAGGTGATGTTTGTCAACAGTGTCGGCTGATTCAGGTGAAGTAACTGTGTCTGTTGATGGATATGTATTTGTTTCACTTGTGAATTATTTGGTATTTATATCAGCAACTACTGCGAGAACAATGTAAGTGACACTACATGGGCGAAAGTAATTTCATTTCGATTCGTTTTATTCGTAGCCCAGTCGCTACGTCATTTGCGCGCGCGCGCGCGCGCGCGTGTGTGTGTGTGTGTGTGTGTGTGTGTGTGTAAATTTATTTATGTATTCATTTAATATGCTTTCAACCCGTTTGTATTTACGTAGTTTGTTGGGGTTATCTCTGAGTTAAGTTTAGTGGCTGGTGATTCATCTTCTTATGTGTTATCTTGAGGTGTATCTATGCAAAATATATGCTAGAGATATCGGGTTTATTATGAACGTTACATTACATCCAAAGGAGCACTGTATTACAGAACAAATATCCGTAGTAAGAGACGAAGGT
>NW_024719529.1:0-12837 GCF_018991925.1 Homarus americanus
GTGTCGGAGGTGCTGAGAGTGTCCAAGGTGTACCTGAGGAGTGTCCAGAGGTGTACCTGGGAGTGTCAAGGTGTACCTGGAATGTCAGGGGTGTACCTGGGAGTGTCAGAGGTGTACCTGGGAGTATCGGCAGTGTACCTGGGAGTGTCAGAGGTGTACCTGGCAGTGTCAGAATGTATCTGGCAGTGTCAGATGTACCTGGGAGTGTGTGAGTGTACCTGGGAGTGTCCGGAGGTGTACACGAGTGTCAAGAGGTGTACCTGGGAGTGTCAGAGGGTGTACAGGAGTGTCAGAGAGGTGTACCTGGGCGTATGTGAGTGTACCTGGGAGTGTCAAGGTGCACCTGGGAGTATCGGAGGTGTACACCGGAGTGTCAGGGTGACCTGGGAGTGCCAGAGGTGTTCCTGGGAGTGTCAGTGGTGTACCTGGGAGTGTCAGGTGTGTACCAGGGAGTGTCAGAGGTGTACCTGGGAGTGTCAGAGGTGTACCTGGGAGTCTCAGAGGTGTACCTGGGAGTGCCAGAGGTGTACCTTGGAGTGTCAGTGGTGTACCTGGGAGTGTCAGGTGTGTACTAGGGAGTGTCAGAGGTGTACCTGGGAGTGTCAGAGGTGCACCTGGAGTGTCAGAGTGTGCCTGGGAGTGTCAGAGGTGGCAAGGGAGTGTCTGAGGTGTACCTAGGAGTGTCAGTGGTGTACCTGGGAGTGTCAGAGGTGTACCTGGGAGTGTCAGAGGTGTACCTGGGAGTGTCAGAGAGTATCCTGGGAGCATCAGAGGTACACCAGGAGTGTCAAGTGTACCTGGAGTGTCGAGAGGTGTACCTAGTGTCAGTGGTGTACCTGGGAGTGTCAGAGGTGTACCTGGGAGTGTCAGAGGTGTGCATGGAAGTGTCGGAGGTGTACCTGGAAGTGTCAGAAGTGTCCTGGGAGTGTCAGAGATGTACCCGGGAGTGTCAGTGGTGTACCTGGGAGTGTCAGGAGTTGCCTGGGTAGGGAGTGTCAGAGGTGTACCTGGGAGTGTCAGAGGTGCACCTGGGAGTGTCTGAGGTGTACCTGGGAGTGTCGGAGGTGTACCTGGGAGTGTCAGGGGTGTACCTGGGAATGTCAGGGGTGTACCTGGGAGTGTCAGAGGTGTACCTGGGAGTGTCAGAGGTGTACCTGGGAGTGTCAGAGGTGTACCTGGGAGTGTCAGAGGTGTACCTGGAGTGTCAGGGGTGTAGCAGGTGTGTCCGGAGGTGTAACTGGGAGTGTCAAGGTGTACCTAGGAGTGTCAGAGGTGTACCTGGGATTGTCAGGGGTGTACCTGTGGTATCAACGGTGTATCCGGGGGGTGTCAGAGGAGTACCTGGGTGTCAGAGATGTACCTGGCAGTGTCAGAGGTGTACCTGGGAGTGTCTGAGGAGTGTACCTGGGGTGTCGGAGGTGTACCTGGGAGTGTCAGGATGTACCTGGGAGTGTCAGAGGTGTACCTGGGGTGTCAGAGGTGTACCTGGGAGTGTCAGGAGGTGTACCTGGGAGTGTGAGGTGTACACCAGGGTGTGAGGTGCACCTGGGAGTATCCGGAGGTGTACCTGGGAGTGTCAGAGGTGTACCTGGGAGTGCCAGGAGGTGTTCTGGGAGTGTCAGTGGTGTACCTGGGAGTGTCAGGTGTGTGTACCAGGGTGTCAGAGGTGTACCTGGGAGTGTCAGAGGTACCTAGGAGTGTCAGAGGTGTACCTGGGAGTGCCAGAGGTGTACCTGGGAGTGTCAGTGGTGTACCTGGGAGTGTCGGGTGTGTACTAGGGAGTGTCAGGAGTGTACCTGGGAGTGTCAGAAGAAGCACCTGGGAGTGTCAGAGGTGTACCTAGGAGTGTCAGTGGTGTGGGGTGTCAGAGGTGTACCTGGGGTGTCGAGGTGTACCTGGGAGTGTCAGAGGAGTACCTGGGGAGCATCAGAGGAGTACCTGGGGTGTCAGAGGGTACCTGGGAGTGTCAGAGGTGTACCTAGGAGGTGTCAGTGGTGTACCTGGGGTGTCGGGGGTTACCTGGGGTGTCAGCGGTGCACCTGGGAGTGTCAGAGGTGTACCTGGGGTGTCGGAGGTGTACCTGGGAGTGTCACGGGTGTACCTGGGAGTGTCGGGGGTGTACCTGGGAATGTGTCGTTACCTGGGAGTGTCAGAGGTGTACCTGGGAGTATCGGAGGTGTACCTGGGAGTATCAGAGGTGTACCACCAGGTGTGTCAGAGAGGTGTACACCTGAGGTGTCAGTACACCAAGTTGTCAGGGGTGTACCTGGGAGTGTCAGGGGTGTACCTGTAGTATGGGCAGTGTATCTGGGAGTGTCAGAGGTGTACCTGGGAGTGTCAGAATGTACCTGGCAGTGTCAGAGGTAGCCTGGGAGTGTCTGAGGTGTACCTGGGAGTGTCGGAGGTACCTGGGAGTGTCAGAGGTGTACCTGGGAGTGTCAGAGGTGTACCTGGGAGTGTCAGAGGTGTACCTGGGGTGTCGAGGTGTACCTGGGAGTGTCACGAGGTGTACCCGGGAGTGTCTGAGGTAGCCTGGCAGTGTCAGAGGTGTACCTGGGAGTGTCAGAGGTGTACCTGGGCGTGTGTGAGGTGTACCTGGGGTGTCAGAGGTGCACCTGGGAGTATCAGAGGTAGCCAGAGTGTCAGAGGTGTACCGGGAGTGCCAGAGGTGTTCCTGGGAGTGTCAGTGGTGCACCTGGGAGTGTCAGTGTGTACCTGGGAGGTGTCAGAGGTGTACCTGGGAGTGTCAGAGGTGTACCTGGGAGTCTCAGAGGTGTACCTGGGAGTGCCAGAGGTGTGCAGCAGGTGTCAGGTGTACCTGGGTGTGTCAGGTGTGTACTAGGGAGTGTCAGAGGGTGTACCTGGGAGTGTCAGAGGTGCACCTGGGGTGTCTGAGGTGTACCTGGGAGTGTCGGAGGTGTGCACCAGGAGTGTCAGGGGTGTACCTGGGAATGTCGGGGTGTACCTGGGAGTGTCACAGGTGTACCTGGGAGTGTGAAGGTGTACCTGGGAGTCTCAGAGGTGTACCTGGGGTGCCAGAGGTGTACCTTGGGTGTCAGTGAGTGTACCTGGGCGTATGTGAGGTGTACTTGCAGTGTCAGAGGTGCACCTGGGAGTATCGGAAGTGTACTGGGAGTGTCAGAGGTGTACCTGGGAGTGCCAGAGGTGTACCTGGGAGTGTCAGAGGTGTACCTGGGGTGTCAGAGGTGTACCTGGGCGTATGTGAGGTGTACTTGCGGTGTCAGAGGTGCACCTGGGGTATCGGAGGTGTACCTGGGAGTGTCAGAGGTGTACCTGGGAGTGCCAGAGTGTTCCTGGGAGTGTCAGTGGTGTACCTGGGAGTGTCAGGTGTGTACCAGGGAGTGTCACAGGTGTACCTGGGAGTGTGAGAGGTGTACCTGGGAGTCTCAGAGGTGTTCCTGGGAGTGCCAGAGGTGTACCTTGGAGTGTCAGTGGTGTACCTGGGAGTGTCAGGTGTGTACTAGGGAGTGTCAGAGGTGTACCTGGGAGTGTCAGAGGTGCACCTGGTAGTGTCTGAGGTGTACCTGGGAGTGTCAGAGGTGTACCTGGGAGTGTCTGAGGTGTACCTAGGAGTATCAGTGGTGTACCTGGGAGTGTCAGAGGTGTACCTGGGAGTGTCAGAGGTGTACCTGGGATTGTCAGAGGACTGCGGAGCATCAGGGGAGTACCTGGGAGTGTCAGGGGTGTGCTGGGAGTGTCAGAGGTGTACTAGGTGATCAATTGGTGTACCTGGGAAGTGTCATTGGTGTACCTGGGAGTGTCAGAGCGTGTGCATGGAAGTGTCGAGTGTACCTGGAAGAGTCAGAAATGTCCCTGGGAGTGTCTGAGTTGTACACCAAGTGTCAGTGGTACCTGGGAGTGTCAAGGGTTACCGAGTGTCAGCAGTGTACCTGGGAGTGTCAGAGGTGTACCTGGGAGTGTCGGAGGTGTACCTGGGTGTGTCAGAGGTGTACGGAGTGACAGAGGTGTACCTGGGAGTGTCTAGTGTACCTGTGAGTGTCAGAGGTGTACCAGGAGTGTCTGAGGTGTACCTGGGAGTGTCTGAGGTGTACCTGGGCGTGTGTGATGTGTACCTGGGGTGTCAGAGGTGCACCTGGGAGCATCGGAGGTGTACCTGGGAGTGTCAGAGGTGTACCTGGGGTGCCAGAAGTGTTCCTGGGAGTGTCAGTGGTGCACCTGGGAGTGTCAGGTGTGTACCAGGGAGTGTCCAGAGGTGTACCTGGGAGTGTCAGGGGTGCCTGGGGTCTCAAGAGGTGTACCTGGGAGTGCCAGAGGTGTACCTTGGAGTGTCCAGTTGTGTGCCTGGGTGTGTCCAGGTGTGTGTACTAGGGAGTGTCAGGGTGTCCTGGGGTGTCAGAGGTGCACCTGGGGTGTCATGAGGTGTACCTGGGAGTGTCGGAGGTGTACCTGGGAGTGTCCGGGGTGACCTGGAATGTCAGGGGTAGCCCTGGAGTGTCAGAGGTGTACCTGCCAGTGTCAGAGGTGTACCTGCCAGTGTCAGAGGTGTACCTGGGAGTGTCAGAGGTGTACCTGGTAGTGTCAGGGGTGTAACTGGGTGTGTTGGAGGTGTAACTGGGACTGTCAAAGGTGTACCTAGGAGTGTCAGAGGTGTACCTGGGATTGTCAGGGGTGTACCTGTGAGTATCAGCGGTGTATCTGGGAGTGTCAGAGGAGTACCTGGCAGTGTCAGAGATGTACCTGGCAGTGTCAGAGGTGTACCTGGGAGTGTCAGAGGTGTACCTGGAGTGTCAGAGGTGTACCTGGGAGTGTCAGAGGTGTACCTGGGAGTGTCTGAGGTGTACCTGGGAGTGTCTGAGGTGTACCTGGGAGTGTCTGAGGTGTACCTGGGAGTGTCAGAGGGTGTACCTGGGAGTGTCAGAGGTGTACCTGGGCGTGTGTGGTGTACCTGGGAGTGTCAGAGGTGCACCTGGGAGTGTCGGAGGTGTACCTGGGAGTGTCCAGAGGTGTACCTGGGAGTGTCAGAGTGTACCTGGGAGTGTCAGAGGTGTACCTGGGAGTCTCAGAGGTGTACCTGGGAGTGTCAGAGGTGTACCTTGGAGGTGTCAGAGGTGTACCTGGGAGTGTCAGAGGTGTACCTGGGAGTGTCATTGGTGTACCTGGGAGTGTCATTGGTGTACCTGGGAGTGTCAGAGGTGTACCTGGGGTGTCGGAGGTGTAACCTGGGAATGTCAGGGAGTGTACCTGGGAGTGTCAGAGGTGTACCTGGGAGTGTCGAGAGGTGTACCTGGGAGTGTCAGAGGTGTACCTGGGGTGTCAGAGGTGTACAAGTGTCCAAGTGTACCTGGGAGTGTCAGAGTGTACAAGTATCATGGTGTACCTGGGAGTGTCATTGGTGTACCTGGGAGTGTCATGGGTACCTGGGAGTGTCAGAGTGAACCAGGGAGTGTCAGAGGTGTACCTGGGAGTGTCAGAGTGTACCCAAGTGTCAGGGTGTACCTGGGATGTCATTGGTGTACACCAGGAGTGTCAGAGGTGAACCAGGGAGTGTCAGAGGTGTACCAGGGTTGTAGAGTGTGCGGGAATGTCAGAGGTGTACCTGGGGTGTCAGAGGTGTAACCGGAAGTGTCAGAGGTGTATCTGGAAGTGTCAAGTACCTGGGAGTGTCAGAGGTGTACCTGGGAGTGTCAGAGGTGTACCTGGGAGTGTCTGAGGTGTACCTGGGGTGTCGGGTGTACCTGGGAGTGTCAGAGGTGTACCTGGGAGTGTCAGTGGTGTACCTGGGAGTGTCATTGGTGTACCTGGGGTGTCATTGGGTGTACCTGGGAGTGTCAGAGGTGAACCAGGGAGTGTCAGAAGGTGTACCTGGGGTGTCAGAGGTGTACCTGGGAGTGTCAGTGGTGTACCTGGGAGTGTCAGAGGTGTACCTGGGAGTGTCAGAGGTGACCAGGGAGTGTCAGAGAGTACCTGGAGTGTCAGAGGAGTGCAGAGTGTCAGAGGTGTACCAATTGTCAGAGGTGTACCTGGGAATGTCAGAGGTGTACCTGGGAGTGTCAGGGGTGTAACCTGGAAGTGTCAGAGGTGTACCTGGAAGTGTCAGAAATGTACCTGGGAGTGTCTGAGGTGTACCTGGGGTGTCAGAGGTGTGTACCTGGGGTGTCACGGGTGTACCTGGCAGTGTCAGCTGTTGTACCTGGGAGTGTCAGGGATGTACCAGTATCAGGGAGGTGTACCTGGGTGTGTCAGAGATGTACCTGGGAGTGTCAGAGGTGTACCTGCAGTGTTAGAGGTGTACCTGGGAGTGTCAGAGGTGTACATGGGAGTGTCAGAGGTGTACCTGGGAGTGTCAGGGGTGTAACTGGGAGTGTCGGAGGTGTAACTGAGAGTGTCAAAGGTGTACCTGGGAGTGTCAGAGGTGCACCTGGGAGTGTCAGGGGTGTACCTGGGAATGTCAGGGGTGTACCTGGGAGTGTCAGGGGTGTACCTGTGAGTATCGGCGGTGTATCTGGGAGTGTCAGAGGTGTACCTGGCAGTGTCAGAGATGTACCTGGCAGTGTCAGGGTGTATCTGAGGTGTGTGAGGTGTACCTGGGAGTGTCGGAGGTGTACCTGGAGTGTCAAGGTGTACACGGGAGTGTCAGAGGTGTAACCTGGAAGTGTCAGAGTGTACCTGGAAGTGTCCAAATGTACCTGGGAGTGTCAGAGGTGTACCTGGGAGTGTCAGAGGTGTACCTGGGAGTGTCAGGGTGTACCTGGCAGATGTCAGGTTGTACCTGGGAGTGTCAGAGATGTACCTAGGAGTATCGGAGGTGTACCTGGGTGTGTCAAGGATGTACCTGGGAGTGTCAGAGGTGTACCTGCCAGTGTTAGAGGTGTACCTGGGTGTCAGAGGTGTACATGGGGTGTCAGTGGTGTACCTGGGAGTGTCAGAGGTGAACCAGGGGTGTCAGAGGTACCTGGGGTGTCGGGAGTACCTGGGAGTGTCAGAGGTGTACCTAGGGGTGTCAGAGGGGTGTACCTGGGAGTGTCAGAGGTGTACCTGGGAGTGTCAGAGGTGTAACCAAGTGTCAGAGGTGTATCTGAAGTGTCAGAAATGTACACAAGTGTCTGAGGTGTACCTGGGAGTGTCAGAGGTGTACCTGGGAGTGTCACGGGTGTACCTGGGAGTGTCAGAGTTGTACCTGGGAGTGTCAGGAATGTACTTGGGAGTATCGGAGGTGTACCTGGGAGTGTCAGAGATGTACCTGGGAGTGTCAGAGGTGTACCTGCCAGTGTTAGAGGGTGTACCTGGGAGTGTCAAGGTGTACCTGGGAGTGTCAGGGGGTGTACCTGGGAGTGTCAGGGGTGTAACTGGGAGTGTCGGAGGTGTAACTGGGAGTGTCAAAGGGGTGCACCTGGGAGTGTCAGAGAGAGTGCACCTGGGAGTGTCAGGGGTACCTGGAATGTCAGAGGTAGCCTGGGAGTGTCAGGGGTGTACCTGGAGTATCGGGGGTGTATCACAAGGTGTGTCAGAGGTGTACCTGGCAGTGTCAAGAGATGTACCTGGCAGTGTCGAGGTGTATCTGGGAGTGTGTGAGGTGTACTGGGGAGTGTCGGAGGTGTACCTGGGAGTGTCAAGGGGTGTACCTGGGAGTGTCAGAGGTGTACCTGGGAGTGTCAGAGGTGTACCTGGGCGTATGTGAGGTGTACTTGCGAGTGTCAGAGGTGCACCTGGGAGTATCGGAGGTGTACCTGGGAGTGTCAGAGGTGTACCTGGGAGTGCCAGAGGTGTTCCTGGGAGTGTCCAGTGGTGTACCTGGGAGTGTCAGGTGTTTGCAGAGTGTCACAGGTGTACCTGGGAGTGTGAGAGGTGTACCTGGGAGTCTCAGGGGTGTACCTGGGAGTGCCAGAGGTGTACCTGGAGTGTCAGTGGTGTACCTGGGAGTGTCAGGTGTGTACTAGGGAGTGTCAGAGGGTGTACCTGGGAGTGTCAGAGGTGCACCTGGTAGTGTCTGAGAGGTGTACCTGGGGTGTCAGAGGTGTACCCAGGAGTGTCTGCTGAGGGTGTACCTCAAGGGTGTCAGTGGTGTACCTGGGGTGTCAGAGGTGTACCTGGGGTGTCAGAGGTGTACCTGGGATTGTCAGAGGTGCCTGGGGCATCAGAGGGTACCTGGGAGTGTCAGAGGTGTACCTGGGGTGTCAGGGGTGTACCTAGGAGTGTCAGTGGTGTACCTGGGGTGTCATTGGGTGTACCTGGGAGTGTCAGAGGTGTGCATGGAAGTGTCGGAGGTGTACCTGGAAGAGTCAGAAATGTCACTGGGAGTGTCTGAGGTTGTACCTGGGAAGTGTCAGTGGTGTACCTGGGAGTGTCAGAGGGTTACCTGGGAGTGTCAGAGGTGTACCTGGGAGTGTCAGAGGTGTACCTGGGAGTGTCGGAGGTGTACCTGGGTGTGTCAGAGGTGTACCTGGGAGTGACAGGGGTGTACCTGGGAGTGTCTGAGGTGTACCTGTGAGTGTCAGTGTACCTGGGAGTGTCTGAGGTGTACCTGGGGTGTCTGGGGTGTACCTGGGCGTGTGCAGGGTGTACCTGGGAGGTGTCAGAGGTGCACCTGGGAGTATCAGAGGTGTACCTGGGAGTGTCAGAGGTGTACCTGGGAGTGTCAGAGGTGTTCCTGGGAGTGTCAGAGGTGTACCTGGGAGTGTCAGGTGTGTACAGGGAGTGTAGAGGTGTACCTCAGGTGTCAGAGGTGTACCTGGGAGTCTCAGAGGTGTACCTGGGAGTGTCAGAGGTGTACCTTGGGTGTCAGTGGTGTCACCTGGGTGTCAGGGGTGTACTAGGGAGTGTCAGAGGTGTACCTGGGAGTGTCCAGAGGTGCACCTGGGAGTGTCTGAGGTGTACCTGGGAGTGTCAGAGAGGTGTACCTGGGAGTGTCTGAGGTGTACCTGAGTGTCAGTGGTGTACCTGGGAGTGTCAGAGGTGTACCTGGGAGTGTCAGAGGTGTACCTGGGATTGTCAGAGGTACCTGGGAGCATCAGAGGAGTACCTGGGAGTGTCAGAGGTGTACCTGGGCGTGTGTGAGGTGTACCTGGGAGTGTCAGAGGTGCACCTGGGAGTATCGGAGAGGTGTACCTGGGAGTGTCAGAGGTGTACCTGGGAGTGCAGAGGTGTTCTAGGGTGTCAGTGGTGCACCTGGGAGTGTCAGGTGTGTACCAGGGAGTGTCAGAGGTGTACCTGGAGTGTCAGAGGTGTACCTGGGAGTCTCAGAGGTGTACCTGGGAGTGCCAGAGGTGTACCTTGGAGTGTCAGTTGTGTACCTGGGAGTGTCAGGTGTGTACTAGGGAGTGTCAGAGGTGTACCTGGGAGTGTCAGAGGTGCACCTGGGAGTGTCTGAGGTGTACCTGGGAGTGTCGGAGGTGTACCTGGGAGTGTCAGGGGTGTACCTGGGAATGTCAGGGGTGTACCTGGGAGTGTCAGAGGTCACCTGCCAGTATCAGAGGTGTACCTGGGAGTGTCAGAGGTGTACCTGGGTGTCAGAGGTGTACCTGGGAGTGTCAGGGGTGTACCTGGAGTGTGTCAGAGGTGTAACAGGACTGTCAAGGGTGTACCTGGGAGTGTCAGAGGTGTACCTGGGAGTGTCAGAGAGTGACCTGGGGTGTCGGAGGTGTACCTGGGAAGTGTCAGAGGTGTACCTGGGTGCCAGAGGTGTACCTGGGAGTGTCAGAGGTGTACCTGGGAGCTCAGGGTGTACCTGGGAGTCAGGGTGCTCCGGGTGTCAGAGGTGTACCTGGGAGTGTCAGAGGTGCCTGGGAGTGCAGAGGTGTACCTGGGGTGTCAGAGGTGTACCTGGGAGTGTCAGGGTGTGTACCTGGGAGTGTCAGAGGTGTACCTGGGAGTGTCAGAGGTGCACCTGGGAGTGTCAGAGGTGTACCTGGGAGTGTCAGGAGGTGTACCTGGGAGTGTCAGAGGTGTACCTAGGAGTGTCAGTGGTGTACCTGAGAGTGTCAGAGGTGTACCTGGGAGTGTCAGGTGTACCTGGGAGTGTCCAGAGGTACCTGGGAGTATCAGGAGTGTACCTGGGAGTGTCAGGTGTACCTGGGAGTGTCAGAGGTGTACCTGGGAGTGTCAGAGGTGTACCTGGGTATCGGTGTACACAGAGTGTCAGAGGTGTACCTGGGGTGCCAGAGGTGTTCTGGGAGTGTCAGAGGTGTACCTGGGAGTGTCAGAGGGTGTACCAGGGAGTGTCAGAGGTGTACCTGGGAGTGTCAGAGGTGTACCTGGGAGTCTCAGAGGTGTACCTGGGAGGTCAGAGGTGTACCTGGGAGTGTCAGAGGTGTACCTGGGAGTGTCAGGTGTGTACTGGGAGTGTCAGAGGTGTACCTGGGAGTGTCAGAGGTGCACCTGGGAGTGTCAGAGAGTGTACCTGGGAGTGTCGGAGTGTACCGCGAGTGTCAGAGGTGTACCTGGGAGTGTCAGAGGTGTACCTGAGATGTCAGAGGTGTACCTGCCAGTATCAGAGGTGTACCTGGGAGTGTCAGAGGTGTACCTGGGAGTGTCAGAGGTGTACCTGGTAGTGTCAGGGGTGTACCTGGGAGTGTCGGAGGTGCTAACTGGGAGTGTCCAAGGGTGTACCTAGGAGTGTCAGGGGTGTACCTGGGATTGTCGGGGTGTACCTGTGAGTATCAGCAGTGTACCTGGGAGTGTCAGAGGTACCTGGGAGTGTCAGAGATGTACCTGGCAGTGTCAGAGGTGTACCTGGGAGTGTCTGAGGTGTACCTGGGAGTGTCAGAGGTGTACCTGGGAGTGTCAGGGTGTACCTGGGGTTGAGAGGTGTGGGGGTGTGAGGTGTGCGCGGAGTGTGGGAGGTGTACCTGGGAGTGTCAGTGGTGTACCTGGGAGTGTCAGTGGTGTACCTGGGAGTGTCATTGGTGTACCTGGGGTGTCAGAGAGGTGAGCCATGGGAGTGTCAGAGGTGTACCTGGGAGTGTCAGAGGTGTACCTGGGAGTGTCAGTGGTGTACCTGGGAGTGTCATTGGTGTACCTGGGAGTGTCAGGAGGTGAACCAGGGAGTGTCAGAGGAGTGCCTGGGAGTGTCAGAGGTGTACCTAGGAGTGTCAGGAGGTGTACATGGGGTGTCAGAGGTGGCCACCCGGGAGTGTCAGAGGTGTACCTGGGAGTGTCAGGAGTGTAACCAAGTGTCTGAGGTGCATCACAAGGGTGTAGCAAATGTCACAGGTGCACCTGGGAGTGTCAGAAATTGTACCTGAGAGTGTCAAGGTGGCCTGGCAGTGTCAGAATGTCAATGTAGAAGTGTGCCCAGGTATTGGGGTTGCCTGGGAGTGTCAGAGATGTACACCAGGAGTGTCAGAGGTGTACCTGGGAGTGTCCAGAGGTGGCACCTGGGAGTGTCAGGTGTGTACCTGGGAGTGTCAGAGGGTGTACCTGGGGTGTCAAGAGGTGTACCTGGGGAGTGTCTGAGGTGTGCCTGGGAGGCTGAGGTGTACCTTGGAGTGTCAGAGGTGTACCTGGGGTGTCAGGTGTGACTAGGGAGTGTCAGTGTACCAGTTGTCAGAGGGTGTGACCTGGGGTGTCAGAGGTGTACCTGGTAGTGTCAGAGGGTGGCCTGGGGTGTGCAGAGGTGTACCTAGGAGTGTCAGAGGTGTGCCTGGGAGTGTCAGAGGTGTACCTGGGAGTGTCAGAGGTGTGCCTGGGAGTGTCAGAGGAGTACCTGGGAGTGTCAGAGGTGCCTGGGGTGGTCAGGGGTGTACCTGGGCGTGTGGAGGGGTGTGCCTGGGAGGTGTCAGGGGTGCACCTGGGAGTATCGGAGGTGTCACCTGGGAGTGTCAGGTGTACCTGGGAGTGCCAGAAGTGTTCCTGGGAGTGTCAGTGGTGTACCTGGGAGTGTCAGGTGTGTACCAGGGAGGTGTCAGAGGTGTACCTGGGAGTGTCAGGGTGTACCAGGAGTCTCAGAGGTGTACCTGGGAGTGCCAGAGGTGTACCCAGGTGTCAGTGTGTACCTGGGAGTGTCCAGTGTAGCTAGGGAGTGTCAAGTACAAATGTCAGAGGTGCACCTGCCAGAGGGTGTACCTGGAGTGTCGGAGGTGTACCTGGGAGTGTCGAGGTGTACCTGCAGGATGTCCAGAGGTGTACCACCAGGGTGTCAGAGGTGTACCTGGGAGTGTCAGAGGTGTACCTGGGAGTGTCAGAGGTGTACCTGGGAGTGTCAGAGGTGTACCTGGGAGTGTCAGGGGTGTGACCTGGGAGTGTCCGGAGGTGTACCTGGGAGTGTCAAGGTGTACCTAGGGGTGTCAGAGGTGCAAGGGTGTCAGTGGTGTCACCTGGGAGTGTCAGCAGGGTGTACCTGGGAGTGTCAGGGTGTACCTGGGAGTGTCAGAGGTGTACCTGGGGTGTCATGGGTGTGCTACCTGGGAGGTGTCTGAGGTGTACCTGGGAGTGTCGGAGGTGTACCTGGGAGTGTCAGGGGTGTACCTGGGAGTGTCAGGGTGTGCCTGGGAGTGTCAGAGGTGTACCTGGGAGTGTCAGAGGTGGTACCTGGGATGTCAGAGGTGTGCCTGGGAGTGTCAGTGGTGTACCTGGGAGTGTCATTGGTGTACCTGGGAGTGTCATAGGTGTACCTGGGAGTGTCAGGGGTATTGAACCTGGGAGTGTCAGAGGTGTGTACCTGGGGTGTCAAGAGGTGTACCTGGGAGTGTCAGAGGTGTACCTGGAGTGTGTTGGTGTACCTGGGAGTGTCAGAGGTGAACCAGGAGTGTCAGAGAGAGGTGCCTGGGAGTGTCAGAGGAGTACCTGGGAGTGTCAGGGTGTACATGGGGTGTCAGAGGTGTACCTGGGAGTGTCAGAGGTGTACCTGGGAGTGTCAGG
>NW_024719530.1:0-9139 GCF_018991925.1 Homarus americanus
AAGGGGTTAAATCATCATACAGGTAAGCTTCTCAAGGGGTTAAATCATCATACAGGTAGGCTTCTCAATGGGTTAAATCATCATACAGGTAAGCTTCTCAAGGGGTTAAATCATCATACAGGTAGGATTCTCAAGGGGTTAAATCATCATACAGGTAAGCTTCTCAAGGGGTTAGATCATCATACAGGTAAGCATCTGAAGGGGTTAAATCATCATACAGGTAGGTTTTTCTAGGGCTTAAATCATCATACAGGTAAGCTTCTCAAGGGGTTAAATCATCATACAGGTACGCTTCTCAAGGGGTTAAATCATCATACAGGTAAGCTTCTGAAGGGGTTAAATCATTATGCAGGTAGGACTTCTCAAGGGCTTAAATCATCATACAGGTAGGCTTCTCAACGGGTTAAATTATCGAACAGGTAGGCTTCTCAAGGGGTTAATCATCATACAGGTAGGCTTCTCAAGGGGTTAAATCATCATACAGGTAAGCTTCTCAAGGGGTTAAATCATCATACAGGTAAGCTTCTCAAAGGGTTAAATCATCATACAGGTAGGCTTCTCAAGGGGTTAAATCATCATACAGGTAAACTTCTCAAGGGGTTAAATTATCATACAGGTAAGCTTCTCAAGGGGATAAATCATCATACAGGTAAGCATCTCAAGGGGTTAAATCATCATACAGGTAAGTTTCTCAAGGGATTAAGTCATCATACAGGTAGGCTTCTCAAGGGGTTAAATCATCGTACAGGTAAGCTTCTCAAGGGGTTAAATCATCATACAGGTAGGCATCTCAAGGGGTTAAATCATCATACAGGTAAGCTTCTCCAGGGGTTAAATCATCATACAGGTAGGATTCTCAAGGGGTTAAATCATCATACAGGCAAGCTTCAAAAGTGGTTAAATCATCATACAGGTAAGCTTCTCAAGGGGTTAAATCATCATACAGGTAAGCTTATCAAGGGGTTAAATCATCATACAGGTAGGATTCTCAAGGGATTATATCGTCATACAGGCAAGCTTCTCAAGGGGTTAGATCATCATACAGGTAAGTTTCTCAAGGGGTTAAATCATCATACATGTAGGTTTCTCAAGGGCTTAAATCATCATACAGGTAGGCTTCTCAAGGGGTCAAATCATCATACAGGTAAGCTTCTCAAGGGGTTAAATCATCATCCAGGTAGGTTTCTCAAGGGGTTAAATCATCATACAGGTAAGCTTCTCAGGGGGTTAAATCATCATGCAGGTAGGCTTCTCAAGGGCTTAAATCATCATACACGGAGGCTTCTCAAGTGGTTAAATCATCATACAGGTAAACTTCTCAAGGGGTTAAATCATCATGCAGGTAGGCTTCTCAAGGGCTTAAATCATCATACAGGTAGGCTTCTCAAGGGCTTAAATCATCATACAGGTAGGCTTCTCAAGGGGTTAAATTATCATACCGGTAGGCTTCTCAAGGGGTTAAATCATCATACAGGTAGGCTTCTCAAGGGGTTAAATCATCATGCAGGTAAGCTTCTCAGGGGGTTAAATCATCATACACGTAGGCTTCTCAAGGGGTTAAATCATCATACAGGTAGGCTTCTCAAGGGGTTAAATCATGTTACGAACCCCTCCACCCCGCACTACGAACCACGCCATCTATTGTCCTGATCTACCTACCCAGCACCACGAGCAACGCCATCTAGGGACGAGACACGAGTATGACTCGTCTTAGTTACCACTCCGGGGTTTCTCTTCTCCATATCCTGGTTGTTGCGTCACCTCCTGAGTCTTCTTTGTCAGCTCCAATTCGAGGAGAGAGGACTTGGCTCTGGGAAGTGACCACAGGATCATCTATCCTCTAAACCTACGTGCAGTGACTACCTACCGTCTTCTACAATACTCAGCCTTACTCGTCAGCCATCTCAGCTCCTCACTTAAGTACTAGTATCTTGTATTAATTTCCCCGCGTCCACTTGCTTCGAGATTGTTTTATGTTTATTAATATGTATATACTGTTAATGTTTAGGTTAAGTTTGGTTAAGGGTAATTTATAAGCTGAATATTTTGTTATGAAATTTATGGTACTTCATTATATACAACGAAAAACTCTAATCCTTTGTCTACACCCTTTTTATAGTCCGATTGTCTTTTTGTTTTTTTTATTGTTGTTACCTGTTGGGATCTGGGTAGACGTATAACTATATTCTAAATCCCCAACTCGTAAATAATCATCATACACGTAAGCTTCCCTCAAAAGGTTAAATCATCATACACGTAAGCTTCTCAAGTGTTTAAATCATCGTACAGGTAAGCTTCTCAAGCGGTTAAATCATCATACAGGTAGGCTTCTCAAGGGGTTAAATCATCATGCAGGTAAGCTTCTCAAGGGGTTAAATCATCATACAGGTAAGCTTCTCAAGGGGTTAAATCATCATACAGGTAGGTTTCTCAAGGGCTTAAATCATCATACTGGTAGGCTTCTCAAGGGGTTAAATCATCATACAGGTAAGCTTCTCAAGGGTATAAATCATCATACAGGTAGGCTTCTCAAGGGGTTAAATCATCATACAGGTAAGCTTCTCAAGGGGTTAAATCATCACATGTGTAAGCTTCTCAAGGGTTAAATCTCATCATACAGGTAGGCTTCTCATGTTAAATCATCATACAGGTAGGATTCTCAAAGGGTTAAATCACTGGCGGCAGTCAAGCTTCTCAAGGGGTTAAACTATCATACAGTAAGCTTCTCAAGGGTTAACCATCATACAGGTGTTTCTCAAGGGGTAAATCATCATACAGGTAGGGCTTCTCAATGGGTTAAATCATCATACAGGTAAGCTTCTCAAGGGGTTAAAATCATCATGCAGGTATTCTCAACGGTTAACCACTTCATACAGGTAAGCTTCTCAAGGTTAAATCATCATACAGGCAAGCTTCTCAAGGGGTTAAATCATCATACAGGTAGGCTTCTCAAGGGGTTAAATCATCATACAGGTAGGCTACTCAAGGGGTTAAATCATCATACAGGTAGGTTTCTCAAGGGGTTAAATCATAATGCAGGTTAGCTTCTCAAGGGGTTAAATCATTATGCAGGTAGGACTTCTCAAGGGCTTAAATCATCATACAGGTAGGCTTCTCAACGGGTTAAATTATCGTACAGGTAGGCTTCGCAAGGGGTTAAATCATCATACAGGTAGGCTTCTCAAGGGGTTAAATCATCATACAGGTAAGCTTCACAAGGGGTTAAATCATCATACAGGTAAGCTTCTCAAGGGGTTAAATCATCATCCAGGTAAGCTTCTCAAGGGGTTAAATCATCATACAGGTAAACTTCTCAAGGGGTTAAATCATCATACAGGTAAGCTTCTCAAGGGGATAAATCATCATACAGGTAAGCATCTCAAGGGGTTAAATCATCATACATGTAAGTTTCTCAAGGGGTTAAATCATCATACAGGTAGGCTTCTCAAGGGGTTAAATCATCGTACAGGTAAGCTTCTCAAGGGGTTAAATCATCATACAGGTAGGCATCTCAAGGGGTTAAATCATCATACAGGTAAGCTTCTCAAGGGATAAATCATCATACAGGTTAGGATTCTCAAGGGGTTAAATCATCATACAGGCAAGCTTCATAAGGGGTTAAATCATCATACAGGTAAGCTTCTCAAGGGGTTAAATCATCATACAGGTAAGCTTCTCAAGGGGTTAAATCATCATACAGGTAGGATTCTCAAGGGGTTAAATCGTCATACAGGCAAGCTTCAAAAGGGGTTAAATCATCATACAGGTAAGCTTCTCAAGGGGTTAAATCATCATGCAGGTAGGCTTCTCTAGGGTTTAAATCATCTTACAAGTAGGCTTCTCATGGGCTTAAATCATCATACAGGTAAGCTTCTCAGGGGGTTAAATCATCATACAGGTAAGCTTCTCAAGGGGTTAAATCATCAAAAAGGTAAGATTCTCAAGGGGTTAAATCATCATACAGGTAGGCTTCTCAAGGGGTTAAATCATCATACAGGTAAACTTCTCAAGGGGATAAATCATCATACAGGTAAGCTTCTCAAGGGGTTAAATCATCATACAGGTAGGATTCTCAAGGGGTTAAATCATCATACAGGTAAGCTTCTCAAGGGGTTAGATCATCATACAGGTAAGCATCTGAAGGGGTTAAATCATCATACAGGTAGGTTTTTCTAGGGCTTAAATCATCATACAGGTAAGCTTCTCAAGGGGTTAAATCATCATACAGGTAGGTTTCTCAAGGGGTTAAATCATCATACAGGTAAGCTTCTCAAGGGGTTAAATCATTATGCAGGTAGGACTTCTCAAGGGCTTAAATCATCATACAGGTAGGCTTCTCAACGGGTTAAATTATCGTACAGGTAGGCTTCGCAAGGTGTTAAATCATCATACAGGTAGGCTTCCCAAGGGGTTAAATCATCATGCAGGTAAGCTTCACAAGGGGATAAATCATCATACAGGTAAGCTTCTCAAGGGGTTAAATCATCATACAGGTAGGCTTCTCAAGGGGTTAAATCATCATACAGGTAAGCTTCTCAAGGGGTTAAATCATCATACAGGTAAGCTTCTCAAGGGTGTTAAATCATCATACAGGTAGGCTTCTCAAGGGGTTAAATCATCATACAGGTAAACTTCTCAAGGGGTTAAATCATCATACAGGTAAGCTTCTCATGGGGATAAATCATCATACAGGTAAACTTCTCAAGGGGTTAAATCATCATACAGGTAAGCTTCCCTCAAGGGGTTAAATCATCATACATGTAAGCTTCTCCAAGAGGTAAAATCTATCCATACACATAAGCTTCTCAAGGGTTTAAATGTATCATGCATTTAAGCTACAGAAGGGTTAAATCATCATGCAGGTGGAAGCTACTCAAGGGGTTAGAAATCATCATACAGGTAAGCTTCTCAAGGGTTAAATACATCGCGTTAGGCTTCTCAAGGGGTTAAATATCATACAGGTTGGCTTCTCAAGGGGTTAAATCATCCACACAATTAAGCTTCTCAAGGGGTTAAATCATCATACAGGTAAGCTTCTCAAGGGTGTGAAATCATCATACATGTAGGCTTCTCAAGGGGTTAAATCATCATACAGGTAAACTTTTCAAGGGGTTAAATCATCATACAGATACGCTTCTCAAGGGGATAAATCATCAATCAGGTAAGCTTCTCAAGGGGTTAAATCATCATACAGGTAAGCTTCCCTCAAGGGGTTAAATCATCATAAACGTAAGCTTCTCAAGGGTTTAAATCATCGTAAAGGTAAGCTTCTCAAGCAGTTAAATCATCATACAGGTAGGCTTCTCAAGGGGTTAAATCATCATACAGGTAAGCTTCTCAAGGGATTTAAATCATCATACAGGTAAGCTTCTCAAGAGTTGCTAAATCATCATACAGGTAGGCTTCTCAAGGGGTTAAATCATCATGCAGGTAGGCATCTCAAGGGCTTAAATCATCATACAGGTAGGCTTCTTAAGGGGTTAAATCATCTTACAGGTAAGCTTCTCAAGAGGTTAAATCATCATACAGGTATGCTTCTCAAGGGGTTAAATCATCATACAGGTAGGCTTCTCAAGGGGTTAAATCATCATACAGGTAAGCTTCTCAGGTGGTTAAATTATCATACAGGTAGGCTTCTGAAGGGGTTAAATCATCATACAGGTAGGCTTCTCAAGGGGTTAAATCATCATACAGGTAAGCTTCTCAAGGGGTTAAATCATCATACAGGTAGGCTTCTCAAGGGGTTAAATCATCATACAGGTAAACTTCTCAAGGGGTTAAATCATCATACAGGTAAGCTTCTCAAGGGGTTAAATCATCATACACGTAAGCTTCTCAAGGAGTTAAATCATCATACAGGTAGGATTCTCAAGGGGTTAAATCATCATACAGGCAAGCTTCTCAAGGGCTTAAAACATCATACAGGTAAGCTTCTCAAAGAGTTAAATCATCATACAGGTAGGCTTCTCAAGGGGTTAAATCATCATGCATGTAAGCTTCTCAACGGGTTAAATAATGATGCAGGTAGGCTTCTCAAGGGCTTAAATCATCATACAGGTATTCTTCTCAAGGGGATAAATAATCATACAGGTAAGCTTCTCAAGGGGTTAAATCATCATACAGGTAAGCTTCTCAAGGGGTTAAATCATCATACAGGTAGGTTTCTCAAGGGGTTAAATCATCATACAGGTAGGCTTCTCAAATGGTTAAATCATCTTACAGGTAAGCTTCTCAAGTGGTTAAATCATCATACAGGTAAGCTTTTCAAGGGGCAAAATCATCATACAGGTAAGCTTCTCAAGGGGTTAAATCATCATACAGGTAGCCTTCTCAAGTGGTTAAATCATCATACAGGTAAGCTTCTCAAGGGGTTAAATCATCATGCAGGTAAGCTTCTCAAGGGGTTAAATCATCATACAGGTAAGCTTCTCAAGAGGATAAATCATCATACAGGTAATCTTCTCAAGGGGTTAAATCATCATACAGGTAAGCTTCTCAAGGGGTTAAATCATCATACACGTAAGCTTCTCAAGGGTTTAAATCATCATACAGTTAAGCTTCTCAAGGGGTTAAATCATCATGCAGGTAGGCTTCTCAAAGGGTTAAATCATCATACAGGTAAGCTTCTCAAGGGGTTAAATCATCATACAGGTAGGCTTCTCAAGGGGTTAAATCATCATACAGGTAGGCTTCTCAAGGGGTTAAATCATCATACAGGTAAGCTTCTCAAGGGGTTAAATCATCATACAGGTTAGTTTCTCAAGGGGTTAAATCATCATACAGGTAGGCTTCTAGAGGGGGTAAATCATCATACAGGTAAGCTTCTCAAGGGGTTAAATCATCATATAGGTAAGCTTCTCAAGGGGATAAATCATCATACAGGTAAGCTTCTCATGGGGTTAAATCATCATAAGGTAAGCTTCTCAAGGGGTTAAATCATCATACACGTAAGGTTCTCAAGGGTTTAAATTATCATACAGGTAAGCTTCTCAAGGGGTTAAATCATCATACAGGTAGGCTTCTCAAGAGGTTAAATCATCATCCAGGTAAGCTTCTCATGGGGTTAAATCATCATACAGGTAGGCTTTTCACGGGGCTAAATCATCATACAGGTAAGCTTCTCAAGGGGTTAAATCATCATACAGGTAATCTTCTCAAGGGTTAAATCATGTGCAGGTAAGCTTCTCAAGAAGTTAAATCATCATACAGGAAGGTTTCTCAAGGGTTTTTAATCTCATCATACAGGTAGGCTTCTCAGGGTTAAATCATCATGCGGTAAGCTTCTCAAGGGGTTAATTCATCATACAGGAAGGTTTCTCAAAGGGTTAAATCATCATACAGGTAAGCTTCTCAAGGGGTTAAATCATCATGCAGGTGAAAATCTTCTCAAGGGGAAAAATTATCATACAGGTAGGCTTGTCAAAGGGTTAAATCATCATACAGGTAGGCTTCTCAAGGGGTTAAATCATCATACATGTAAGATTTCAGGGGGTTAAATCATCATACACGTATGCTGCTCAAGGGGTTAAATCATCATACAGGTAGGCTTCTCAAGGGGTTAAATCATCATGCAGGTAGGCATCTCAAGGGCTTAAATCATCATACAGGTAGGCTTCTTAAGGGGTTAAATCATCTTACAGGTAAGCTTCTCAAGAGGTTAAATCATCATACAGGTATGCTTCTCAAGGGGTTAAATCATCATACAGGTAGGCTTCTCAAGGGGTTAAATCATCATACAGGTAAGCTTCTCAAGGGGCTAAATTATCATACAGGTAGGCTTCTGAAGGGGTTAAATCATCATACAGGTAGGCTTCTCAAGGGGTTAAATCATCATACAGGTAAGCTTCTCAAGGGGTTAAATCATCATACAGGTAAGCTTCTCAAGGGGTTAAATCATCATACAGGTAGGCTTCTCAAGTGGATAAATCATCATACAGGTAGGCTTCTCAAGTGGATAAATCATCATACAGGTAATCTTCTCAAGGGGTTAAATCATCATGCAGGTAAGCTTCTCAAGGGGTTAAATCATCATACAGGTAGGCTTCTCAAGGGGTTAAATCAGCATACAGGTAAACTTCTCATGAGGTTAAATCATCCTTACAGGTGACTTCTTAAGGGGTTAAATCATAATACAGGTAGGTTTCTCAAGGGTTAAACCATCATACAGGTAGGCTTCTCAAAGGTTAAATCATCATACAGGTAAGCTTCTCAAAGGGGTCAAATCATCATACAGGTAGGCTTCTGAAGGGGTTAAAGCATCATACACAGGTAAGCTTCTCAATGGGTTAAATCATCATACAGGTAAGCTATAAGCGGTTAAATCATCATACAGAGTAAGCTTGTCAGGGTTAAATCATCATACAAGGTAAGGAGGAAGCTTCTCAAAATTGGATAAATCATCATACAGGTAGGCTTCTTAAGGGGTTAAATCATCTTACAGGTAAGCTTCTCAAGAGGTTAAATCATCATACAGGTATGCTTCTCAAGGGGTTAAATCATCATACAGGTAGGCTTCTCAAGGGGTTAAATCATCATACAGGTAAGCTTCTCAAGGGGCTAAATTATCATACAGGTAGGCTTCTGAAGGGGTTAAATCATCATACAGGTAGGCTTCTCAAGGGGTTAAATCATCATACAGGTAAGCTTCTCAAGGGGTTAAATCATCATACAGGTAAGCTTCTCAAGGGGTTAAATCATCATACAGGTAGGCTTCTCAAGTGGATAAATCATCATACAGGTAGGCTTCTCAAGTGGATAAATCATCATACAGGTAATCTTCTCAAGGGGTTAAATCATCATGCAGGTAAGCTTCTCAAGGGGTTAAATCATCATACAGGTAAGCTTCTCAAGAGGATAAATCATCATACAGGTAAGCTTCTCAAGGGGTTAAATCATCATACAGGTAAGCTTCTCAAGGGGTTAAATCATCATACAGGTAAGCTTCTCAAGAGGATAAATCATCATACAGGTAAGCTTCTCAGGGGGTTAAATCATCATACACTTAGGCTTCTCAAGGGGTTAAATCTCATAGAGGTAGGCTTCTCAAGGGGTTAAATCAGCATACAGGTAAACTTCTCAAGGGGTTAAATTATCATACAGGTAGGCTTCTCAAGGGGTTAAATCATCATACAGGTAGGCT
>NW_024719531.1:0-6871 GCF_018991925.1 Homarus americanus
ACCATGGCCAGGGGTGTGAGGGCCGGGCACCCCTTCAGTGTCATCACCCGGGTGTGTCAGGACCTGACACCCCTCCAGCACCATGAATCGGGGTGTGAGGGCCGGGCACCCTTTCAGTGCCATGAATCGGGGTGTGAGGGCTGGACACCACGATAGGTACATGACCAGTGGTGTGAGGGCCGGGCAAACCTTCAGTGCCATGGCCAAGGGTGTGAGGGCCGGGCACCTCATCAGTGCCATGACTCGGTGTGTGAGGTCTGGGCACCCTTCTAGTGACATGACCCGGGGTGTGAGGGCCGGGCACCCTTTCAGTGACATGAAACGGGGTGAGGGGGCAGGGCATCCCTACAGTCTTACAAACCATTGTGTGAGGGCCGGGCACCCCTTCACAAGACCCGGGGTGTAAGGGCCGGGTACCCCTTCAGCACCATGACCCGGGGTGTGAGGGCTAGGCACCCCTTCAGTGCCACGACCCGGAGTGTGAGAGCTGGGCACCCTTTCAGTGCCATGACCCGGGGTGTGAAGGCCAGCCACTCCTTCAGTGCCATGACCTGAGGTGTGACGGCCGGGCACCCCTTCAGCCCCATGTCCCGAGGTGTGAGGGCCGGCCACCCGTTTAGGTCTATAACCAGGTGTGTGAGGGCCGAGCACACCTTCAGGGCCATGGCCAGGGGTGTGAGGGCCGGGCACCCTTTCAGTGTCATCACCCGGGTGTGTCAGGACCTGACACCCCTCCAGCACCATGAATCGGGGTGTGAGGGCCGGGCACCCTTTCAGTGCCATGAATCGGGGTGTGAGGGCTGGACACCACGTTAGGTACATGACCAGTGGTGTGAGGGCCGGGCAAACCTTCAGTACCATGGCCAAGGGTGTGAGGGCCGGGCACCTCATCAGTGCCATGACCCGGTGTGTGAGGTCTGGGCACCCTTCCAATGACATGACCCGGGGTGTGAGGGCCGGGAACCCTTTCAGTGACATGAAACGGGGTGTGGGGGCAGGGCATCCCTACAGTCTTACAAACCATTGTGTGAGGGCCGGGCACCCCTTCACATGACCCGGGGTGTAAGGGCCGGGTACCCCTTCAGCACCATGACCCGGGGTGTGAGGGCCAGGCACCCCTTCAGTGCCACGACCCGGAGTGTGAGAGCTGGGCACCCCTTCAGTGACATGACCCGGGGTGTGAGGGCCAGGGCACTTTTCAGTGACATGACCCGGGGTGTGAGGGGCCGGGTACCCATCCAGCAGCATGGCCTGGGTGTTAGGGCCAGGCACCCCTTAAGTGTAATGACCCGAGTGTGTCAGGGGCCCGGCTTACCCCTCCCTTACATGGCCAGGGTGCCCAAGGGCCGGGCACCCTTCCAGTGCCATGAATCGGGGTGAAGCCGGGCACCCACTTTAGGTACATGACCAAGGGTTTGTGCGGGCAAACCTTCAGTGCCATGGCCTGGGGTGTGAGGGCCAGGCACCCATACAGTGCTGTGAACCGGGGGTGTGAGGGCCGGGCACACCTTCACATGACTCGGGGTGTGACGGCCGGGCACCCCTTCAGTGCCATGAATCGGGGTGTGAGGGCCGGGCACCCCTTCAGCACCATGACCTGGGGTATGAGGGCCGGGCTCGATTTCAGTGCCATGAATCGTGGTGTGAGGGCCGGGGACCCCTCCAGCACCATGACCCGGGGTATGAGGGCCGGGCTACCCCTACAGTGCTATGACCCGGGGTGTGAGGGCCGAGCACCCCTTCAATGACATGAACGGAGTGTGTGGGCCGGGCACCCTTTCGGTGCATATGACCCGGCGTGTCAGGGCCGGTCACTCCTTCCAGTGCCATGACCCGGGGTGTTAGGGCGGGGCACCCCTTCAGCCCTATGACCCGGGGTGTGAGGGCCGGGCACCCGTTTAGGTCTATGACCATGGGTGTGAGGGCCGGGCACACCTTCAGTGCCATGGCCAGGGGTGTGACGGCCGGGCACCGCTTTTTTGCCATGACCCGGGGTGTGAGGGCTAGGAACCCCTTCAGTGTCATGACCCGGTGTGTCAGGGCCAGACACCCTTTCAGTGACATGACCCGGGGTATGAGCGCAGGGCACCCCTCCAGCACCATGGCCTGGGGTGTGAGGGCCGGGCACCCCTTCAGTGTCATGACCCGGGTGTGTCAGGGCCAGACACCCCTCCAGCACCAGGGCCCGGTGTGTGAGGGCCGGGCACCCTTCCAGTGCCATGAAACGGAAGTGAGGGCCGGGCACCCCTTTAGTGACATGACCCGGGGTGTGAGGGCCGGGCACCCCTTCAGTGCCATGGCAAGGGGTGTGAGGGCCGGGCACCTTATCAGTGCCATGACCCGGGGTGTGAGTGCCAGGCACCCCTTCAGTGAATGACCCGGAGTGTGAGAGGTGGGCACCCCTTCAGTGATATGACCCGGGGTGTGAGGGCCGGACACCCTTTCAGTGACATGACCCCGGGTGTGAGGGCCGGGCACCCCTCCAGTACCATGGCCTGGGGTGGGAGGGCGTGGCACCCTTCCAGTACCATGAAACGGAAGTGAGGGACGGGCACCACTTTAGGTACATGACCAGGGGTGTGAAGGCCTGGCAAACCTTCAGTGCCATGGCCAGGGGTGTGAGGGCCGGGCACCTCATCAGTGCCATGACCGGGGGTGTGAGAGCCGGGCAACCCTCCAGCATTATAGCCTGGGGGTGTGAGGGCCGGGCACACCTTCAGTGTCATGACCCAGGTGTGTCAGGGCCTGAAACCCCTCCAGCACCATGGCCCGGGCTGTGAGGGCCAGGCACCCTTTCACTGCCATGAATCGGGGTGTGAAGTCCGGGAACCACTTTACGTACATGACTAGGGGTGTGAGGGCCGGGCAAACCTTCAGTGCCATGGCCACGGATGTGAGGGCCGGGCACCTCATCAGTGCCATGACCTGGGGTGTGAGGGCCGGGCACCCCTTCATTGACATGACCCGGGGTTTGAGGGCCGGGCACCCCTTAAGTGACATGACCCGGGGTGTGAGGGCCGGGCACCCCTTCAGCACCAAGACCCGGGGTGAGGCCCAGGCACCCCTTCAGTGCCATGACCCGGGGTGTGAGGGCCGGGCACCCCTTCAGTGACATGACCCGGGGTGTGAGAGCCGGGCAACCCTTTAGTGACATGACCCGGGGTGTGAGGGCCGGGCACCCCTTCAGTGCCATGGCATGGGGTGTGAGGGCCGGGCACCTTATCACTTCCATGACCCGGGGGGTGAGTGCCGGGCACCCCTTCAGTGACCTGACCCGGGGTGTGAGGGCCGGGCACCCTATCAGTGACATGAAACGGGGTGTGGGGGCAGGGCATCCCTACAGTGTTACGAAACGGGGTGTGAGGGCCGTGCACCCCTTCAGTGCCATGACCCGGAGTGTGAGAGCTGGGCACCCCTTCAGTGATATGACCCGGTGTGTGAGGGCCGGACACCCTTTCAGTGACATGACCCGGGGTGTGAGGGCCGGGCACCCCTCCAGCACCATGGCCTGGGGTGTGAGGGCCGGGCACCCCTTCAGTGTAATGATCCGGGTGTGTCATGGCCTGACACCCCTCTAGCACCATGGCCCAGGGTGTGAGAGCCGGGCACCCTTCCAGTGCCATGGCCAGGGATGTGAGGGCCGGGCACCTCATCAGTGCCATGACCCGGAGTGTGAGGGCCGGGCACCCCTTCAGTGACATGACCCGGGGTGTAAGGGCCGGGCACCCCTTTTGTGACATGACCCATGGTGTGAGGGCCGGGCACCCCTTCAGCACCATGACCCAGGGTGTGAGGGCCGGGCACCCCTTCAGAGCCATGAAACGGGGTGTGACGGCCTGGCTCCCCTTCAGTGCCATGACTCGGGGTGTGAGGGCTGGGCACCCCTTCAGTGACATGAACAGGGGTGTGAGGGCTGGGCACCCTTTCAGAGTCATGAACCTGGGTGTGAGGGCCGGGCACCCTATAAGTGCCATGAAACGGTGGTGTGAGTGCCGGGCACCCATACATTGCTTTGAACCAGGTGTGAGGGTCGGGCACCCCTTCACATGACCCGGGGTGTCAGGGCTGGGCACCCCTCCAGCACCATGACCCGGAGTGTGAGGGCCGGGCACCCCATAAGTGACACTTGGCCAGGGTGTGGGCAGGCACCCTGTACCATGACCTTGCAGGGGTTTTGAGGCCAGGCACCCCTTCAGTGCCCTGAACCGGAGTGTGAGGGCCGGGCACCCTTTCAGTGATATGACCAGGGGGGTGAGGGCAGGGCACCCCTCCAGCACCATGACCCGGGGTTTGAGGGCCGAGCACCCTTTCAGTGCCATGAATCAGGGTGTGAGGGCCGGGCACCTCAGTAAGCACTGGCCAGGGTTCAGGGCCGGGCCTCAACACCATGGCTCGGGGCTTGAGGGGCGGGCACCAGTGCCAGAATCGGGGTGTGAGGGCCAACCACCACGTTAGGTATGACCAGGGAGTGTGAGGCCAGGCAAACCGCTGATGCCATGGCCCAGGTGTGAGGGCCGGGCACCTCATCGAATGCTATGACCCGGGGTGTGATTTTAGCACCCCTTCACATGACCCGGGGTGTAGGGCCGGGTTTGCCAGCACCAAGACCAGGGGTGTGAGGGCCAGGCGCCCCTTCAGTGCATGACCCGGACTGAGGCTGGACACCCCTTCAGTGATGGACCCGGGGTGTGAGGGCCGGGCACCCCATAAGTGCCATGAAACGGTGGTGTGAGTGCCGGACACCCATACAGTGCTTTGAACCAGGGTGTGAGGGTCGGGCACCCCTTCACATGACCCGGGGTGTCCGGGCTGGGCACCCCTCCAGCACCATGACCCGGAGTGTGAGGGCCGGGTACCCTTTCAGTGACATGACCCGGGGCGTGAGGGCCGGGCACCTCATCAGTGCTATGACCCGGGGTGTGAGGGCCGGGCACCCCCTTCAGTGACATGACCCGGGGTGTGAGGGCCGGGCACCCTTTCAGTGACATGAAACGGGGTGTGGGGGCAGGGCATCCCTACAGTGTTACGAACCGGGGTGTGAGGGCCGGCCACCCTTTCACATGACCAGGGGTGTAACGGCCAGGCACCCCTTCAGCACCATGACCCGGGGTGTGAGGGCCAGGCACCCCTTCAGTGCTATGACCCGGAGTGTGAGAGCTGGGCACCCCTTCAGTGTAATGACCCGGGTGTGTCAGGACCTGACACCCCTCCAGCACCATGGCCTGGGGTGTGAGGGCCGGGCACCCCTTCAGTGTAATGACCCGGGTGTGTCAGGACCTGACACCCCTCCAGCTCCATGGCCCGTGGTGTGAGGGCCGGACAACCTTCCAGTGCCATGGCCAGGGGTGTGAGGGCCGGGCACCTCATCAGTGCCATCACCCGGGGTGTGAGGGCCGGGCACCCGTTCAGTGACATGACCCGGGGTGGCAGGCCAGGCACCTTCCCCTGATGACAACGGCCCAGGGGGTTTGAGGGCCGGGCACCCTTTCAGTGCCATGGCCATGGGTGTGAGGGCCGGGCATCTCATCAGTGCCATGACCCGGGGTGTGAGGGCCGGGCACCCCTTCAGTGACATGACCCGGGGTGTGAAGGCCGGGCACCTTTTTAGTGACATGACCCGGGGTGTGAGGGCCGGGCTCCCCTTCAGTGCCATGGCGCGGGGTTTGAGGGCCGGGCACCCTTTCAGTGCCATGGCCACGGGTGTGAGGCCCGGGCATCTCATCAGTGCCATGACCCGGGGTGTGAGGGCCGGGCACCCCTTCAGTGACATGAACCGGGGTGTGAGGGCCGGGCACCTTTTTAGTGACATGACCCGGGGTGTCAGGGCTGGGCACCCTTTCAGAGTCATGAACCTGGGTGAAAGGGCCGGGCACCCCATAAGTGCCATGAAACGGTGGTGTGAGTGCCGGGCACTCATACAGTGCTTTGAACCAGGGTGTGAGGGTCGGGCATCCCTTCACATGACCCGGGGTGTCAGGGCTGGGCACCCCTCCAGCACCATGACCCGGAGTGTGACGGCCGGGCACCCCGTAAGTGACATGAACCGGGGTTTTAGGGCCGGGCACCCCTTCAGTGACATGAAACGGGGAGTGGGGGCAGAGCACCCCTACAGTGTTATGAACCGGGGTGTGAGGTCCGGGCACCCTTTCACATGACCAGGGGTGTAAGGGCCGGGCACCCCTTCAGCACCATGACCCGGGGTGTGAGGGCCAGGCACCCCTTCAGTGCCATGACCCTGAGTGTGAGAGCTGGGCACCCCTTCAGTGTCATGACCCGGGGTGTGAAAGCCGGGCACCCTTTCAGTGACATGACTCGGGGTGTGAGGGCCGGGCACCCCTTCACCACCATGACCCGGGGTTTGAGGGCCGGGCACCCCTTCAGTGCCATGACCCGGAGTGTGAGAGCTGGGCACCCCTTCAGTGATATGACCCGGGGTGTGAGGGCCGGACACCCTTTCAGTGACATGACCCGGGGTGTGAGGGCCGGGCACCCTTTCAGTGTCATGAACCTGGGTGTGAGGGCCGGGCACCCCAAAACATGACCCGGGTTGTCAGGGCTGGGCACCCTTCCAGCACCATGACCCGGGGTGTGAGCCAGGCACCCCTTCAGTGCCATGACCTTGGAGGTGAGGGGCCAGGCACCCTTTCAGTGACATGACCCGGGGTTTGAGGGCCGGGCACCCTTTCACATGACCCGCGGTGTCAGGGCTGGGCACCCTTCCAGCACCATGGCCCAGGGTGTGAGGGCCGGGCACCCCATAAGTGACATGAACCGGGGTGTTAGGGCCGGGCACCCCTTCTGTGCCATGACCCGGACTGTGATAGCTGGACGCCCTTTCAGTGACATGACCGAGGTGTGAAGGCCGGGCACT
>NW_024719532.1:0-14939 GCF_018991925.1 Homarus americanus
ACTTTCCCCAAAAGTCGATAATCTACTTTCGAAATTTAGAAAATCTATCTACTTTTCCGGGAAGTAGATAACCCAACTTTCGGAAAGTAGATATTTCCCACATTTATACGATACAATTTCTCTGCTGATTTTCTATGATAATCTATTTTCGAGAAGTTGGTTTATCAAACCAACTTTCGGAAAGTCGATCTTCCATTTTATATTTAAATTTCCGTTTCTATGATAATCTATTTTTCGGGAAAGTTGGTTTATCTAACCTTTCGGAAAGTCAATATTCCATTTTTATGATACAAATTTTGTTTCTGCAGTAATCTATTTTTCAGGAAAGTTGGTTTATCTAGAAGCTCGCGGAAGTAGATATTTCCCATTTTTTATGATACAAATTTCCGTTTCTGCCGATAAATCTCTATTTTCGCGGGAAAGTTGGTTAAGAATAACCAACTTTCGGAAAGTAGATATTCCCATTTTTTATGATACAAATTTCCCGTTTTCTATGATAATCTACTTCCCAAAATTAGGTAATATTTCCCGAAAATACGAAAATCTGCTTTCCCCAAAAAGTCGATAATCTACTTTCAAGGGTAGAAAATCTGTTTTCGGGAAGTAGATAACTCTTCCCGGAAGGTCGATATTTCCCATTTTTTATGATACCATTTCCGTTTTCTGATAATCTATTTTCGGGAAGTTGGTTATCTAAACTTTTGGAAAGTAGATATTTCCCATTTTTTATGATACAAATTTCCGTTTCTATGATAATCTATTTTGGGAAAGTTGGTTAAGATAACCAACTTTCCCGGAAAGAAATGAATATTTCCCATTTTTATGATACAAATTTCGTTTCTATGATAATCTACTTCCCAAAATTAGGTAATATTTCCCGAAAATGCGAAAAATACTTTCCCCAAAAAGTCCCTGACAATCACTTTCCAGAAATTTAGAAAATCTATCTACTTTTCGGGGAAGTAGATAATAACTTCCAGTAGATGGCTTCCCATTACATGATACAAATTTCTCGTTTTCTATGATAATCTATTTTCGGAAAGTTGGTTATCAAATAACTTTCCCGGAAAGTCGATATTCCCAATTTTTATACCATGATAATCTATTTTCGGGAAAGTTTGGTTTATCTATTAACTTTCCGGAATCGACTACATTTTTTATGATACAAATTTCCGTTTCTATGATAATCTATTTTCGGGAGAGAAGTTGGTTATCTAGAAAACTTTCTTGAAAGTAGATATTTTTTATGATACAAATTTCCCGTTTTCTGCTGATAATCTATTTTCAGGAAAGTTGGTTAGATAACAACTTTCGGAAGCCAGAATATTCCCATTTTTATGATACAAATTTCCCGTTTTCTATGATAATCTACTTCCCCATTAGGTAATATTTCCCCGAAAATGCGAAAATCTACTTTCCCAAAAGTCGATAATCTACTTTCCCAAAAATTAGAAAATATTTACTTTTCGAAGTAGATAACCAACTTTTTCGGAAAATGGAGTATTTCCCATTTTTATGATACAAATTTCGTTTTCTATGATAATCTATTTTCGGAAAGTTGGTTATCTAACTCTTTCGGAAAGTCGATATTCCCATTTTTTATATTTAAATTTCCCGTTTTTCTATGATAATCTATTTTCGAAGGAAGTTGGTTATCTAAAACTTTCGCGGAAGAAGTAGATATTTCCCATTTTTATGATACAGAATTTCCCGTTTTCTATGATAATCTATTTTCGGAAGAAGTTAGTTGAATAACCAACTTTCCCGGAAAATAATCTTCCATTTTTTGTATTCTATTCCGTTTTCTATGATAATCTACTTCCCAAAAGATGGGTAATATTTCCCCGAAAATACGAAAATCTACTTTCCAAAAGTCGATAATCTACACTTTCCCAAAATTAAGAAATCCTATTTACTTTCGGGGAAGTAGATAATAACTTTCGGAAGTCGATATTTCCCATTTTTTATGATGCAAATTTCCCGTTTTTCTATGATAATCTATTTTCGGGAAAGTTGGTTATCCTAAACTTTCATGGGAAAGTAGATATTTCCCATTTTATGATACAATTTCCGTTTCTATGATAATCTATTTTCGGAAAGAAGTTGGTTAGTGTAACTTTCCCGGAAAGTAAATATTTCATTTTTTATGATACAAATTTCGCGTTTTCTATGATAATCTAACCCCTAAAATTAGGTAATATTTCCCCGAAAATACGAAATCTGCTTTCCCAAAAAGGTCGATAATCTACTTTCCCGAAATTTAGAAAATCTATCTACTTTTCGAGAAGTAGATAACCAACTCCCCGGAAAGTAGATATTTCCCATTTTTATGATACAAATTTTATAATTTTCTATGATAATCTATTTTCAGGAAGAAGTTGGTTATCGACCAACTTTCCCCGGAAGTATCCTTCCCCAATTTTTATGATACAAATTTCGTTTTCTATGATAATCTATTTTCGGGAAAGTTGGTTATCTAACCAACTTTCGGAAAGTCGATATTCCCATTTTTATGATACAAATTTCCGAATTTTCTATGATAATCTATTTTCCGGGGAAAGTTGGTTATCTAGAAACTTTCATGATAGATATTTCCCATTTTTATGATACAAATTTCCCGTTTTCTATGATAATCTGTTTTCCGGGAAAGTTAGTTTAGATAACCCTTTCGGAAAATAGATATTTCCCCATTTTTTATGATTCAAATTTCCGTTTCTATGATAATCTACTTCCCAAAATTAGGTAATATTTCCCCGAAAATACGAAAATCTACTTTCCCAAAAGTCGATAATCTACTTTTTCCCACATTAAAATAATCTATTACTTTTCAGAGTAGACCAACTTTCCCGGAAAGTAGATATTTCCCCATTTTTTATGATACAAATTTCCGTTTTCCTATGATAATCTATTTTCGGGAAGGATTGGTTATCTAACCAACTTTCATGGAAAGTAGATATTCCATTTTTTATGATACAAATTTCCCGTTTTCTACTTATTAATCTAGTTTCGGCACATTTGATTTATCTAACTCAACTTTCTGATAGATATTTCCCATTTTATGATACAAATTCCCGTTTCCTGATAAATCTACTTCCCAAAATTAGGTAATATTTTGAAAAATACGAAATCACTTTCCCCAAAAAGTCGATAATCTACTTTCGAAATTTAGAAAATCTATCTACTTTTCCGGGAATATCTTTTCGGAAAGTAGATATTTCTATTTTTATGATAAATTTCTCGTTTTTCTATGATAATCTATTTTCAGGAAAGTTGGTTATCAAACCAACTTTCCCGGAAGAGTCGACTATTTCCCATTTTTTATATTTAAATTTCCGTTTTTCTACTGATAATCTATTTTCGGGAAAGTTGGTTATCTAATAACTTTCGGAAAATCTAATCTTCCATTTTAGCAATTAAATTTCCGTTTTCTGTGATAATCTATTTTCAGGAAAGTTGGTTATCTAGAAGCTTTCGCGGAAAATGGAATATTTCGGTACATGATACAAATTTCCGTTTTCTATGATAATCTATTTTCAGGAAGAAGTTGGTTAGATAACCAACTTTCCGGAAAGTAGATATTCCCATTTTTATGATGCAAATTTCGCGTTTTCTATGATGTCTACTTCCCAGAATTGGTAATATTTAATGCGAAAATCTACTTTCCCAAAAGTCGATAATCTATAAATTTAGAAAATCTATCTAAATCTACTTTCGAAAATTAGAAAATATCTACTTTTCGGGGAAGTAGATAACAACTTTCGGAAAGTAGATATTTCCCATTTTTATGATACAAATTTCCGTTTTCTATGATAATCTATTTTCGGGAAAGTTGGTTATCTAAAACTTTCGCGGAAAGTAGATATTTCCATTTTTTATGATACAATTTCCGGTTTCTATGATAATCTATTTTCGGAGTTGGTTTATCTAAAACTTTCGGAAAGTAGATATTTCCATTTTTATGATACAAATTTCCGTTTTCTATGATAATCTACTTCCAAAATTAGGTAATATTTTAATTATTTCGAATTGTATCTATTAACAACTTTCGGAAAGTAGATATTTCCCTTTTTATGATACAAATTTCGTTTTCTATGATAATCTATTTTCGGGAAAGTTGGTTATCTAACCAACTTTCCGGAAAGTCGATATTTCCCATTTTTATGATACAAATTTCCGTTTTCTATGATAATCTATTTTCGGAAAGTTGGTTATCTAAACTTTCGCGGAAAATAGATATTTCCCATTTTTATGATACAAATTTCCCGTTTTCTATGATAATCTATTTTCGGCAAATTTGGTTATATAATCAACTTTCGGAAAGTCGATATTTCCCATTTTTTATGATACAAATTTCCCGTTTTCTATGATAATCTACTTCCCAAAATTAGGTAATATTTCCAAAATACGAAAATCTACTTTCCCAAAAGTCGATAATCTACTTTCCCAAAATTAGAAAATCTATTTACTTTTCGGGGAGTAGATAACCAACTTTCCGAAAGTAAATATTTCCCATTTTTATGATACAAATTTCCGTTTTCAATGATAATCTATTTTCGGGAAAGTCGATATTTCCATTTTTATGATACAAATTTCCCGTTTTCTATGATAATCTATTTTCGGGAAAGTTGGTTATCTAAAACTTTCGCGGAAAGTAGATATTTCCCATTTTTATGATACAAATTTCCGTTTTTCTATGATAATCTACTTCCCAAAATTAGGTAATATTTCCCGAAAATACGAAAATCTACTTTCCCAAAAGTCGATAATCTACTTTCCCGAAATTTGAAAATCTATATACTTTTCCGGGAAGTAGATAACCAACTTTCCCGGAAAGTAGATATTTCCCATTTTTATGATACAAATTTCTCGTTTTCTATGATAATCTATTTTCGGGAAAGTTGGTTATCAAACCAACTTTCCCGGAAAGTCGATATTTCCCATTTTTATGATACAAATTTCCGTTTTCTATGATAATCTATTTTCGGGAAAGTTGGTTATCTAACCAACTTTCGGAAAGTCGATATTTTCCCATTTTTATGATACAAATTTCCCATGATAATCTATTTTCGGGAAAGTTGGTTATCTAGAAACTTTCGCGGAAAGTAGATATTTCCCATTTTTTATGATACAAATTTCCCGTTTTCTATGATAATCTATTTTCGGGAAAGTTGGTTGATAACTAACTTGGAAAGTAGATATTCCCATTTTATGATACAAATTTCCCGTTTTCTAGTTAATCTTTAAAATTAGGTATTATTTGCAAAATACGAAAATCTACTTTCCCAAAAGTCGATAATCTACTTTCCCAAAATTTAGAAAATCTATTTACTTTTCGGGGTAGATAACCAACTTTCGGAAAGTAGATATTTCCCATTTTATAAATACAAATTTCGTTTTTCAATGATAATCTATTTTCGGGAAAGTTGGTTATCTAACCAACTTTCCGGAAAGTCGATATTCCCATTTTTTATGATACAAATTTCCGTTTTCTATGATAATCTATTTTCGGAAAGTTGGTTATCTAAAACTTTCGCGGAAAGTAGATATTTCCCATTTTTTATGATACAAATTTCCCGTTTTCTATGATAATCTATTTTCGGGAAAGTTGGTTATCTAATAACTTTCCGGAAGTAGATATTTCATTTTTTATGATATTTCGCGTTTTCTATGATAATCTACTTCCCAAAATTAGGTAATATTTCCCCGAAAATACGAAAATCTACTTTCCAAAAGTCGATAATCTACTTTCCCGAAATTTAGAAAATCTATCTACTTTTCGGGAAGTAGATAATCAACTTTCGGAAAGTAGATATTTCCCATTTTATGATACAAATTTCTCGTTTTCTATGATAATCTATTTTCGGGAAAGTTGGTTATCAAACCAACTTTCCCGGAAAGTCGATATTTCCCAATTTTTATGATACAAATTTCCGTTTTCTATGATAATCTATTTTCGGAAAGTTGGTTATCTAACCAACTTTCCCGGAAAGTCGATATTCCCATTTTTATGATACAAATTTCCCGTTTTCTATGATAATCTATTTTCGGGAAGTTGGTTATCTAAAACTTTCGCGGAAAGTAGATATTTCCCATTTTTTATGATACAAATTTCCCGTTTTCTATGATAATCTATTTTCGGGAAAGTTGGTTAGATAACCAACTTTCCCGGAAAGTAGATATTTCATTTTTATGATACAAATTTCCCGTTCTCTATGATATAATCTACTTCCCAAAATTAGGTAATATTTCCCCGAAAATACGAAAATCTACTTTCCCAAAAAGTCGATAATCTACTTTCCCAAAATTGAAAATCTATTTACTTTTCGAAGTAGATAACCAACTCGGAAAGTAGATATTTCCCATTTTTATGATACAAATTTCCGTTTTCAATGATAATCTATTTTCGGGAAAGTTGGTTATCTAACCAACTTTCCCGGAAGTCGATATTCCATTTTTTATGATACAAATTTCCCGTTTTCTATGATAATCTATTTTCGGGAAAGTTGGTTATCTAAAACTTTCGCGGAAAGTAGATATTTCCCATTTTTATGATACAAATTTCCCGTTTTCTATGATAATCTATTTTCGGGAAAGTTGGTTATCTTAACTTTCCGAAAGTAGATATTCCCATTTTTATGATACAAATTTCGCGTTTTCTATGATAATCTACTTCCAATTAGGTAATATTTCCCGAAAATACGAAAATTCTTTCCAAAAAGTCGATAATCTACTTTCCCGAAATTTAGAAAATCTATCTACTTTTCGGGAAGTAGATAACCAACTTTCCGGAAAGTAGATATTTCCCATTTTTATGATACAAATTTCTCGTTTTCTAATATAATCTATTTTCGGGAAAGTTGGTTTATCAAACCAACTTTCCCGGAAAGTCGATATTTCCCAATTTTTATGATACAAATTTCCGTTTTCTATTAATCTATTTTCGGGAAAGTTGGTTATCTAACCAACTTTCCGGAAAGTCGATATTATTTTATGATACAAATTTCCGTTTTCTATGATAATCTATTTTCGGGAAGTTGGTTATCTAAAACTTTCAAAGTAGATATTTTTTTGATACAAATTTCTCGTTTTCTATGATAATCTATTTTCGGGAAAGTTGGTTATCAAACAACTTTCCCGGAAAGTCGATATTTCCCAATTTTTATGATACAAATTTCCCGTTTCTATGATAATCTATTTTCGGGAAAGTTGGTTATCTAACCAACTTTCCCGGAAAGTCGATATTCCCATTTTTATGATACAAATTTCCCGTTTTCTATGATAATCTATTTTCGGGAAAGTTGGTTATCTAAACTTTCATGGAAAGTAGATATTTCCCATTTTTTATGATACAAATTTCCCGTTTTCTATGATAATCTATTTTCGGGAAGTTGGTTAAATATTAACTTTCCCGGAAAGTAGATATTTCCCATTTTTATGATACAAATTTCCTTTTCTATGATATCACTTCCCAAAATTATATTCCTGAAAATACGAAAATCTACTTTCCCAAAGTCGATAATCTACTTTCCAAAAATTAGAAAATCTATTACTTTTCGGGGAAGTAGATAACCAACTTTCCGGAAAGTAGATATTTCCCTTTTTTATGATACAAATTTCCGTTTTCAATGATAATCTATTTTCGGGAAAGTTGGTTATCTAACCAACTTTCCCGAAAGTCGATATTTCCTTTTTGTTACAAATTTCCGTTTTCTATGATAATCTATTTGGAAAGTTGGTTATCTAAAACTTTCGCGGAAAGTAGATATTTCTTTTTTTTGTGATACAAATTTCCCGTTTTCTATGATAATCTATTTTCGGGAAGTTGGTTATCCTTAACTTTGGAAAGTAGATATTTCCATTTTTATGATACAAATTTCGCGTTTTCTATGATAATCTACTTCCCAAAATTAGGTAATATTTCCAATACGAAAATCTACTTTCCCAAAAAGTCGATAATCTACTTTCCGAAATTTAGAAAATCTATCTACTTTTCGGGAAGTAGATCAACTTTCCGGTAGATATTTCCCATTTTGATACAAATTTCTCGTTTTCTATGATAATCTATTTTCGGGAAAGTTGGTTATCAAACCAACTTTCCCGGAAGTCGATATTTCCCAATTTTTATGATACAAATTTCCCGTTTTCTATGATAATCTATTTTCGGGAAGTTGGTTATCTAACCAACTTTCCCGGAAAGTCGATATTTCCATTTTTATGATACAAATTCCCGTTTTCTATGATAATCTATTTTCGGGAAAGTTGGTTATCTAAAACTTTCGCGGAAAGTAGATATTTCCCATTTTTATGATACAAATTTCCCGTTTTCTATGATAATCTATTTTCGGGAAAGTTGGTTATCTAACAACTTTCCGGAAAGTAGATATTTCCCATTTTTATGATACAAATTTCCTTTCTATGATAATCTACTTCCAAAATTAGGTAATATTTCACGAAAATACGAAAATCTACTTTCCCAAAAGTCGATAATCTACTTTCCCGAAATTTAGAAAATCTATCTACTGAAGTAGATACCTTTCGGAAAGTAGATATTTCCCATTTTTTGATACAAATTTCTCGTTTTCTATGAAATCTATTTTCGGGAAAGTTGGTTATCAAACCAACTTTCCCGGAAAGTCGATATTCCCATTTTTATGATACAAATTTCCCGTTTTCTATGATAATCTATTTTCGGAAAGTTGGTTATCTAACCTTTCCGGAAAGTCGATATTTCCCATTTTTTATGATACAAATTTCCGTTTTCTATGATAATCTATTTTCGGGAAAGTTGGTTATCTAGAAACTTTCGCGGAAAGTAGATATTTCCCATTTTTTATGATACAAATTTCGTTTTTCTATGATAATCTATTTTCGAGGTTGGTTATCTAACAACTTTCCCGGAAAGTAGATATTCCCATTTTTATGATATAAATTTCCCGTTTTCTATGATAATCTACTTCCCAAAATTAGGTAATATTTCCCCAATACGAAAATCTACTTTCCCAAAGTCGATAATCGACTTAAAATTAGAAAATCTATCTACTTTTCGGGGAAGTAAATAACCAACTTTCCCGGAAAGTAGATATTCCATTTTTATGATACAAATTTCTCGTTTTCTGATAATCTATTTTCGGAAAGTCGATATTTCATTTTTATGATACAAATTTGTTTTCTATGATAATCTATTTTCGGGAAAAGTTGGTTATCTAGAAACTTTCGCGGAAAGTATATATTTCCCATTATTTATGATACAAATTTCCCATTTTCTGTAATCTATTTTCGCAAATTTGGTTATCTAACCAACTTTCCCGGAAAGTAGATATTTCCCATTTTTATGATACAAATTTCCCGTTTTCTATGATAATCTACTTCCCAAATTAGGTAATATTTCCCCGAAAATACGAAAATCTACTTTCCCAAATCGATAATCTACTTTCCGAAAATTAGAAAATATATACTTTTCGGGGAGTAGATAACCTTCCCCGGAAGTAGATATTCATTTTATGATACAAATTTCTCGTTTTTCTAAGATAATCTATTTTCGGGAAAGTTGGTTATCTAACCAACTTTCCCGGAAATCGATATTTCCCATTTTTTATGATACAAATTTCCCGTTTTCTATGATAATCTATTTTCGGGAAAGTGGGTTATCTAGAAACTTTCGCGGAAAGTAGATATTTCCCATTTTTATGACACAAATTTCCGTTTCTATGATAATCTATTTTCGGCAATTTGGTTATCTAACAACTTTCCCGGAAAGTAGATATTCCATTTTATGATACAAATTTCCCGTTTTCTATGATAATCTACTTCAAAATTAGGTAATATTTTCCCGAAAATACGAAATCTACTTTCCCAAAAAGTCGATAATCTACTTTCCCAAAATTAGAAAATCTATTTGCTTTTCGGGGAGTAGATAACCAACTTTCGGGAAGTAGATATTTCCCATTTTATGATACAAATTTCTCGTTTCTATGATAATATTTTCGGGAAAGTTGGTTATCTAACAACTTTCCCGGAAAGTCGATATTCCCATTTTATGATACAAATTTCCCGTTTTCTATGATAATCTATTTTCGGGAAAGTTGGTTATCTAAAACTTTCGCGAAAGTAGATATTTCCCATTTTTTATGATACAAATTTCCGTTTTCTATGATAATCTATTTTCGGCAAATTTGGTTATCTAACCAACTTTCCCGGAAAGTAGATATTTCCCATTTATGATACAAATTTCCGTTTCTATGATAATCTACTTCCCAAAAATTAGGTAATATTTCCCGAAAATACGAAAATCTACTTTCCCAAAAGTCGATAATCTACTTTCCCGAAAATTAGAAAATCTATCTACTTTTCGGGAAGTATTTCTTTAGATATTTCCATTTTTTATGATACAAATTTCTCGTTTCTATGATAATCTATTTTTTGGTTATCTAACCAACTTTCCGTAAAGATCGATATTTCCCATTTTTATGATACAAATTTCGTTTTCTATGATAATCTATTTTCGGAAAGTTGGTTATCTAAAAACTTTCGCGGAAATAGATATTTCCCATTTTTTATGATACAAATTTCCCGTTTCTATGATAATTCTATTTTCGGGAAAGTTGGTTATCTAATAACTTTCCCGGAAAGTAGATATTCCATTTTTATGATACAATTTCCCGTTTTCTATGATAATCTACTTCCAAAGTAGGTAATATTTCCCCGAAAATACGAAAATCTACTTTCCCAAAAAGTCGATAATCTACTTTCCCAAAATTAGAAAATCTATTTACTTTTCGGGAAGTAGATAACCAACTTTCGGAAGGTCGATATTTCCCATTTTTATGATACAAATTTCCCGTTTTCTATGATAATCTATTTTCGGGAAAGTTGGTTATCTAGAAAACTTTCGCGGAAAGTAGATATTTCCCATTTTTATGATACAAATTTCCGTTTTCTATGATAATCTATTTTCGGGAAAGTTGGTTATCTAACAACTTTCCCGGAAAGTAGATATTTCCATTTTTATGATACAAATTTCCGTTTTCTATGATAATCTACTTCCCAAAATTAGGTAATATTTCCCGAAAATACGAAAATCTACTTTCCCAAAAGTCGATAATCTACTTTCCCAAAAATTAGAAAATCTATTTACTTTTCGGGAAGTAGATAACCAACTTTCGGAAAGTAGATATTTCCCATTTTTATGATACAAATTTCCCGTTTTCTATGATAATCTATTTTCAGGAAAGTTGGTTATCTAACCAACTTTCGCGGAAAGTAGATATTCCATTTTTATGATACAAATTTCCCGTTTTCTATGATAATCTAGTTTCGGCAAATTTGGTTATCTAATAACTTTCCCGGAAAGTAGATATTTCCCATTTTTTATGATACAAATTTCCCGTTTTCTATGATAATCTACTTCCAAAAATTAGGTAATATTTCCCGAAAATACGAAAATCTACTTTCCCAAAAGTCGATAATCTACTTTCCCGAAAATTAGAAATCTATTTACTTTTCGGGAAGTAGATAATCTTTCCGGAAAGTAGATATTTATTTTATGATACAAATTTCCCGTTTCTATGATAATCTATTTTCGGGAAAGTTGGTTATCTAACCAACTTTCCCGGAAAGTCGATATTTCCATTTTATGATACAAATTTCCCGTTTTCTATGATAATCTATTTTCGGGAAAGTTGGTTATCTAAAGACTTTCGCGGAAAGTAGATATTTCCCATTTTTGTGATACAAATTTCCGGTTTCTATGATAATATTTTCGGGAAAGTTGGTTATCTAACCAACTTTCCCGGAAAGTGAATATTTCCCATTTTTATGATACAAATTTCCCGTTTTCTATGATAATCTACTTCCCAAAATTGGTAATATTTCCGAAAATACGAAAATCTACTTTCCCAAAAAGTCGATCATCTACTTTCCCAAAAATTAGAAAATCTATTACTTTTCGGGAAGTAGATAATAACTTTCCGGAAAGTAGATATTTCCCATTTTATGATACAAATTTCCGTTTTCTATGATAATCTATTTTCGGGAAAGTTGGTTATCTAAACTTTCGCGGAAGTAGATATTTCCCATTTTATGGTACAATTTTCTATGATAATCTATTTTCGGGAAGTTGGTTATCTAACCAACTTTCGCGGAAAGTAGATATTCCCATTTTATGATACAAATTTCCCGTTTCTATGATAATCTACTTCCCAAAATTAGGTAATATTTCCCGAAAATACGAAAATCACTTTTCCCAAAGTCGATAATCTTTCGAAAATTAGAAAATCTATTTACTTTTCGGGGGAGTAGATAACTCCCCATTTTATGATACAAATTTCGTTTTCTATGATAATCTATTTTCGGGAAAGTTGGTTATCAACAACTTTCCCGGAAAGTCGATATTCCCATTTTTATGATACAAATTTCCGTTTTTCAGGTAATCTATTTTCGGGAAAGTTGGTTATCTAACCAACTTTCGGAAAGTCGATATTCCCATTTTTGTAATACAAATTTCCGTTTTCTATGATAATCTATTTTCGGAAAGTTGGTTATCTAAACGGAAGTAGATATTTCCCATTTTTATGATACAAATTTCCGTTTTCTATGATCTACTTCCCAAAATTAGGTAATATTTCCCCGAAAATAAGAAAATCTACTTTCCCAAAAATTCGATAATCTACTTTCGAAAATTAGAAAATCTATCTACTTTTCGAGGGAAGTAGATAACTCTTCCCGGAAAGTAGATGTTTCCCATATTTTATGATACAAATTTCTCGTTTCTATGATAATCTACTTTCAGGAAGTTGGTTATCTAACCAACTTTCGGAAAGTTGATATTTCCCATTTTTATGATACAAATTTCCCGTTTTCTATGATAATCTATTTTCGGGAAAGTGGGTTATCTAGAAACTTTCGCGGAAAGTAGATATTTCCCGTTCTATGATAATCATTTTCGGCAAATTTGGTTATCTAACCAACTTTCGGAAGTAGATATTCCCATTTTATGATACAAATTTCCCGTTTTCTATGATAATCTACTTCCCAAAATTATGTAATATTTCCCCGAAAATACGAAAATCTACTTTCCCAAAAGTCGATAATCTACTCCCAAAATTAGAAAATCATTTACTTTTCGGGGAAGTAGATAACCAACTTTCCCGGAAAGTAGATATTTCCCATTTTTATGATACAAATTTCTCGTTTCTATGATAATCTATTTTTCGGAAAGTTGGTTATCTAACCAACTTTCGGAAAGTCGATATTCCATTTTTTATGATACAAATTTCCTGTTTCTATGATAATCTATTTTCGGCAAATTTGGTTATCTAACCAACTTTTCCGGAAAGTAGATATTTCTATTTTTATGATACAAATTTCTCGTTTTCTATGATAATCTATTTTCGGGAAAGTTGGTTATCTAACCAACTTTTCCGGAAGGTCGATATTTCCATTTTTATGATACAAATTTCCCGTTTTCTATGATAATCTATTTTCAGAAAGTTGGTTATCTAAAACTTTGAAAGTAGATATTTCCCATTTTATGATACAAATTTCCCGTTTTCTATGATAATCTATTTTGGGAAAGTTGGTTATCTAACAACTTTCCCGGAAAGTAGATATTCCATTTTTATGATACAAATTTCCGTTTTCTATGATAATCTACTTCAAAATTAAGTAATATTTCCCGAAAATACGAAAATCTACTTTCCCAAAAAGTCGATAATCTACTTTCAAAAATTAGAAAATCTTACTTTTCGGGAAGTAGATAACCAACTTTCCCAAATAGATATTTCCATTTTTATGATACAAATTCCCGTTTTCTATGATAATCTATTTTCATGGAAAGTTGGTTATCTAACCAACTTTCGCGGAAAGTAGATATTTCCCATTTTATGATAAAAATTTCGTTTTCTATGATAATCTAGTTTCGGCAAATTTGGTTATCTAACCAACTTTCCGGAAAGTAGATATTTCCCATTTTATGATACAAATTTCCGTTTTCTATGATAATCTACTTCCAAAATTAGGTAATATTTCCCGAAAATACGAAAATCTACTTTCCCAAAAGTCGATAATCTACTTTCGAAAATTAGAAAATCTATTTACTTTTCGGGGAGTAGATAATAACTTTCGGAAAGTAGATATTTCCCATTTTTATGATACAAATTTCTCGTTTTCTATGATAATCTATTTTCGGGAAAGTTGGTTCTAACCAACTTTCCCGGAAAGTCGATATTTCCATTTTTTATGATACAAATTTCCCGTTTTCTATGATAATATTTTTCGGGAAAGTGGGTTATCTAAGAAGGCTTTCGCGGAAAGTAGATATTTCCCATTTTTATGACACAAATTTCCCCGTTTTCTATGATAATCTATTTTCGGCCAAATTTGGTTATCTAACCAACTTTCCCGGAAAGTAGATATTTCCCATTTTTATGATACAAATTTCCATTTTCTATGATAATCTACTTCCAAAATTAGGTATATTTTTCCGAAATACGAAAATCTACTTTCCCAAAAGTCCGATAATCTACTTTCCCCAAAAATTAGAAAATCTAACTTACTTTTCAGGAAGTAGATATAACTTTGGAAATAGATATTTATTTTATGTTTCAAATTTCCCGTTTCTATGATAATCTATTTTTCAGGAAAGTTGGTTATCTAACTTTCCAACTTTCATGGAAAGTAGATATTTCCATTTTTATGATACAAATTTCGTTTTCTATGATAATCTAGTTTCGGCAAATTTGGTTGTATCTAACCAACTTTCCCGGAAAGTAGATATTTCCCATTTTTATGATACAAATTTCATTTCTATGATAATCTACTTCCCCAAAATTGGGTAATATTTCCCCAATGCGAAAATCTACTTTCCCAAAAGTCGATAATCTACTTTCCAAAATTAGAAAATCTATTTACTTTTCGGGAAGTAGATAACGGAAAGTAGATAT
>NW_024719533.1:0-5000 GCF_018991925.1 Homarus americanus
TAACTACTACTACCACCATTAAAAACATCCACCACTACCACCATTAAAAACATCCACCACTACCACCATTTTAAACAACCACCACTACCACCATTTTAAACAACTACCACTACCACCATTCTCCCCCAGGGCCGTCCTTCCCACCAGAAACTCTTAATTTGCAGCCATAAATTTAGAAAGTAAATCCTGTGTGTTGAATCATACGTGGCGGCCTGCCTCTGTTCTCCCTGCTTGCCTGCCCCTGTCTGCCTCTGTCTGTCATCCCTGCCTCTGTCCTGGCTGCCTGCCTACCTCTGTCTTCCATCCCTGACTGCCTCTGTCCTCTCTTCCCTGCCTGATTTTGTTCTCCCTCCCTGCCTGCCTCCTCCCCTGTCTCTGCCTCGCCCCGTGCCTGCCTCAGTGTACACAAGAGCAACATACCTCCCGTCTTAACATGTGTCTACGATAAACAAGATGAAGAGGTTTAATTACACACAGAACTCTTACCTTCAACACTGTCTTGAAATTTGTCTTGTATCAAATTTTTTTTTAAAGAATAAATATAAAGTAATTATCGTATTTTAGTTCTGAATTCGTATTTTAGTAAGCTAAAAAAAATACTATTTAGTTCTGTAATAAAGCAAAAATATTAATGTGCTATTTTTAAGCCACCGCTTAAAGCTCTTTGAAACATTTAAGTGGGAATTAAAAACAGGTTTCTAATTCCGACATATTTCAGTTTTTTAGTATAATTTTAATCAAGTTATTAGCTCGTTTGTTTAGTTAATTTCCTGCACCTAACCCAACCTAACCTAACCCAACCCGACCCAAACCAACCTAACCTAACCCAACCCGACCCAAACCAACCTATATCTCATGAATCAAACCCCTTAAATAAATAATTATAGAACAAAATATTTCTTTAATACAATATAACGGTAGAAAATATTATACTTTTCATTATACTGTACCGGTAAAATGCTAATTAAATGTTGAGGTTTAAAACATTAAGGGGGGAAATAATATTGATCTAAAATGAAGGAAAGTCACCTTACTGTTGCTTTCGATTTACTGAAATTTAAACTCTAAAGGCAATTACGCTTTAGGTCCAATTTCCAGTGTGAGTTGGTGTGTGTAGAGAGAGAGAGAGAGAACACTCTACGGTAACTGCTGCTACACTTTCAACTGTTTATTATAATCAACCAACAAAGTAATCAACCAACAAAGTAATCAACCAACAAAGTAATCAACCAACTAAGTAATCAACCAACTAAGTAATCAACCAACTAAGTAATCAACCAACTAAGTAATCAACCAACTAAGTAATCAATCAACTAAGTAATCAACCAACTAAGTAATCAACCAACTAAGTAATCAACCAACTAAGTAATCAACCAACTAAGTAATCAACCAACTAAGTAATCAACCAACTAAGTAATCAACCAACTAAGTAATCAACCAACTAAGTAATCAACCAACTAAGTAATCAACCAACTAAATAATCAACCAACTAAGTAATCAACCAACTAAGTAATCAATCAACTAAGTAATCAACCAACTAAATAATCAACCAACAAAGTAATCAACCAACTAAGTAATTAATCAACAAAGTAATCAATCAAATAAATAATGGTTAAGTTCCCCGATATCCGAAGAAAATCTCCCTAAAATGAGAAGAAAAAAATCCGGCTAATCCCCCAATATCCGGTACTGTAATCTTTAAAAATCCATTTTTTGGCCGAAAATGACAAAAATTGTAAGTCTAAAGCATTAAAGGATTTTTGGCCAAAAATACGTTTTCTCTCTGAACTAAAATTTAATGTGCCTAACTATTTAAGTACATCCAGAATAATACACAAGCACCAAGAAATGACCTCGAAAACCCATAAGTGGCGAGTAATTAGCATTGCAAAAGTAATTAAAATATTCTAAAAATCATTTGAACATTTTCTAAAAGCCATTTGAACAAGTTATAATCAAGATATCAAATTTTGGTTAACAGATCCTTAAGCAGCACATTCAGGAGTACCTAACTTTTAGCCGCTAATCCGAACACAGAGCTTAAACATTTTCCCGCGTGCACTTTCAATGTACCTGAACTAAAATAGGCGTAGGTAAACGAACCCGGACGAACGAACCCTGAAGCAAATGAACGAACCCAGACTCATGTGAACGAAACCAGACTCTTAATGGGTCACATAAACGGACCCAGGCTTATGGAAACGAACCCAGACTCAGGTGAACGAACCCACACTCAGGTGAACGAACCCAGACTCTTCATGCTTACAGGTTGTCCATTTTCCATCTCATTCGTGGGGTTGAAATCATAGTTCAGAAGAAAATAGAAATAAGGATGAGAGAAAGAAGGAAGAAATAAGTGAAGACAGAAGGGAAAATAAGGAAGGGAATAAAATGAAGGAAGAGAAAAGGAGAAAGGAAGGGGGAAGGAAGAAAGGAAAAGGGAAAAAAGGAAGGAAGAGAGGAAAAAGGAAGGAAGAAACTGTAGGGAAAGAGAAGAAAGAAGAAAGGAAAGGAGACAAGGAGAGAGAGAAAGAGAGGCGCCTTGCTTTCTTCTTGTTATTCAAAGAGAGAGAAATCTAATTTACTCTCTGAGGAGGCAAAATGAGTTTCTTGAGAGAGACGAAATTTTAAAGGAAGACACAAGCTTCTCCCCGAGTCTAAATATTAGAGAAATGGAGAAATTTTGGTTGGAAATGGGAAAGTGATCAGGAAATGACGTTACTTTTACCCATTCTAATATTATCACTACTATAACCAGGGTAGTTTCCATTCCCCCCAGTAAGGTGTTATATCAAGGGCATAATCTTAATTTCTCAGTTGGTGATTTATTACGTGAACACATGTGAGTGGGGGCCGAACAGTGGTGAAGAGCATAAAAGTAAGATAATGCAAAAATGTATTTTTTCTGTCTGTCTGTCTGTCTCGTCTTTAATAATGCCCAGTGTATCATAAAGAGAGAGACAGATGAACAGATAAACATATATGTGACTTTGTATGAGTCACATATGTGTTCCTTAACTCAACACACACACATGTATCCCTTCATTACCCAGTAAGGCTACGGAACAACAATAACACAGATACCCATTTTTTTCGGTGGGTCTTAAACTCCTTTGATACTCCAAGAAAATATTTTCGTTGTCATAAAAAACTAAAAAAAAATATTTAAACCCTTAATTATAATTCGAAAATAAAATATTAATCTTAACAATGAGAAAGATCCTTCTTGGTGTTGTTGTCCGATTGGCGTTGGTGGCCGTGGTGACGGTGTGGGTGTGGACCGTACACGACCTCCAGCGCGCGGAGAAAATCAACAAAAACTTGAAGGAGAAGGTGATGAGATCATATCTCCTCAAGTATAATACCAGGTTGAGAATGTCCAAGTTGCCCCTGGTGAAGGCATATCTGCTGCCACCACCACCAATTGACATCGGAGGCGTACAACCCAGCGGGGTACCCATCGTTGGTACCTTTCAGCAGCTCCGCCAGGAACACCTGCGGACTGCTAAAATGATGAAGGTGCTACAGGACCTGAGCGAGGCGGATGCGATGCCTTCCATGATGTCCATCAGGATCGTGTCCGTTGTTGTGTTTGGCTTACTAATTACCGCCATCTTCCTCGTTGGGCGGTGTATTACAAGAAAACTCGTGAGACAAAAGGGATCGGCTAGAGAAGGGGTTCTCAACCAGGGGGTAATTTCCCCCCTCAGGTTTTCAGGGGGAGGGGAAACTGATACCAATATGAAAAAAAATGAAGGAGTTTCAGAATTATATGCATATTATTTGGAATGCACTTTTTGAGGTAGACAATCTTGGAAAGGAGGGGGGAATGACATTCTGACATATGGTGAAAGGGGTGCATGGGGCAAACAAGGTTGAGAACCACTGGGCTAGAGGCTGAAGACGACAACGTGGTGGCGGGGTGGAGTGCTTTAGGTTTGAGCAGACGTCTGGAAGATCCCGACCACCGCCACCACAGTTAATTCAACCAGGGTTTACCAGCTAAACCAAACCCAGACGAGCATAAGTGATCTTTCCTTCCATACTTTGAACAACAATTTAGGTATATCATAACTTCTCTACGTGACACAAACACGTTTCAAGCATAATGTTGACGACGTAATTCCTCACAAAACGTAAACAAATGTATTAGGATTAGTTATTTTTCATAAAGTATCAACATTTACGAAGAATATCTTTATCTTACACCTGACCTGACCTGACCTGTCCTCAGCTGCCTGGGAGTGTGTTAAGGTGGCTTAGGATCGATAGTCTTGACAGTCTTACATGTTATTTGTGATGAAGTGGGATTTGAAACACCTGAAGATTGACCTCCCAACTTAATTCACTTTAAAATCAACCCTTTAATACTAACCTAACCTAACTCCTCCAGGTAGGGTTAGGTTGGTTACAAAATTATCTGGTGAAACAAGCTTAGGAATTTCATTTTTTTTTGGGGGGGGGGGGGACAAAAGTTCAGGTGAGGCGTTATATCTTCAGGTAAAAATCGCCATACAGGTAAGATTAATTAAGCTTATTTCCACTGAGGTACTTAAGTCTTTATAGAATTAAAGAAGTGAAAAATAAACGTAAGGACTACATCACCCTTAGACTGAACTAGACTACCGCCCTTCCTTCCTTCCCCTTCTCCCTCCCCACCCCACTCGCCACTATCAAGGTCAAAGCCTCATAAACACACATACAAGACACACACACGTGTTTGTAAGGACGATGGCCAAGGTCAAACTCAACATTCCCTAAATTACACCAATCATCCCTAATTTCACGCAGTTTCCCCCCCCCCCTCAAACGACGCCATCATCTCGTTTTCTTTATGTATAGAAAATGGAGATGATAATTTTTGTCTAGAGGATGTAAACAACTTCATCTTTTATTCATTTCTTCATTCATTTCTTTCCTTCCATCTCTCCATACATCCTCTCTGTTCTCCATTTATCTATACACCTATTTATTTATTTACTGTTCTCTCTCCGTGGATC